>NC_134412.1:17839584-18139584 GCF_038048845.1 Mixophyes fleayi | reverse complement strand
TATGCCACAATAGTGACCCCAAATAACATTATGCCATAGTAGTGCCCCCAAATCATTAGTAAAGCCCAGACAAAAACTCATTCACAAATAAAAATTGGTACAGCATATCAGATACTGAGTGTGAGTCCCAAGAGCAGCTTAATACATCATTTACAATGCAAACAAAAATAGATATATTGACACAATTACAGAATTTTTTTTTATGACAAGCAATGTTTTTTCCTCTTAATTAAAAATCTCTGTACAGATAAATATGCAAAAAACATTACAGCGCAATAATGAGCAATACATAGTGTTAAACTTTATTGGATACGCTGTAGTGTCCCCAGTTCAAGAAAGGATGGTTAAAAACACATTGCATATGAGAAAATATATGAACTTACCTGATTATGGCATCCTGTGTTCTGTTCTCCTACTGGGCGCGCTGGGCGAGGAGGGATCAGCAGCTGTCAGCTCAAACAGGCAGTCGGGAGCAGGAACACAGTGCAATGTTTGAAGCAGAAATTTAGGAGTGGGGGTATAGAAAATATAAGTGAATGGAGTATGAAGGCTTGATTTTTTTTTTTATTAACACTTGTTCCCTCTGTGCATTTCCATTCTTCATTACTACTTGTGTTTTATGATAGCTGCATCCCTGACATTCGAATTCTTGATATGTCTCTCCCTTTACACTTTCTTTTACCTTTGCCCCTGCACCATCTTCTCCTTTGTCCCTCTCTCCTTTCTCCGCTGGCTCTCACACATCTTTCTGCACCACCTACTCCCCTGGCTCTCTCACACGTCTTTCTGCACCCTCTACCCCCTGACTCTCTCACTCCTCTTCCTGCACCCCCTACCACCCTGGCTCTCTCACCCCCTCTCCCACTGCCCCCTTCCCCCTGGCTCTCTCACCCCCTCTCCCAGCACCCCCTTCCCCTTTGGCTCTCTCACCCCCTCTCCCAGCACCCCCTTCCCCTTTGGCTCTCTCACCCCCTCTCCCAGAACCCCCTTCCCCTTTGGCTCTCTCACCCCCTCTCCCAGCACCCCCTTCCCCTTCGGCTCTCTCACCCCCTCTCCCAGTACCCCCTTCGGCTCTCTCACCCCCTCTCCCAGTACCCCCTTCGGCTCTCTCACCCCCCTCTCCCAGCACCCCCTTCCCCTTTGGCTCTCTCACCCCCTCTCCCAGCACCTCTGGCTCTCACCCCCTCTCCTAGCACCACATGGCTCTCACCCCCTTTCCCAGCACCCCATAGCTCTCACCCCCTCTCCCAGCACCCCCTGGCTTTCACCCCCTCTCCCAGCACCCCCTGGCTATCTCAACCCCTTTCCCAGCACCTCATGGCTCTTCCACACTCTTGACACCCCCGCGCGAGAATGATGGCACCCACGCGCCCCCCCCCCCCGAAAATCGCGGCACCCCCGCGACCCCCCCGAAAATCGCGACCCCCCCGAAAATCGCGGCATTCCCGCGACCCCCCGAAAATCGCGGCACCCCCGTAAATCGCGACCTGAGGAACCAGCCACCAAGAAGACGGGAGGAGTCGGCCCGGCCCATCCAGCCATCGGCCCTTCTGGCATTTGCCAGAAGTGCCAGATGGCCAGTCCGGCCCTGCCCCTTTCACTTCTCTGTCAGTCGGGGGTAAGCTTTGTGCTGCAGGCCATGCACCATTTTAGTTGCCCTTCTTTGTACAGTCTCTAATGTATTTATACGGAGATATGGCCTCCAGAACTGAGCACAGTATTCTAGATGAGGCCGTACCAATGACCTATACAGTGGCATTATTCTTTCTGTCTGCTACTGAATCCACTTCTTTAAAGTACATGTATAACACATTTTGTGTTATAATATTATACTATTGCTCCTCTTTTTTCATTTCATTCTTATGTATAGATACGTGGAGCTAAATGCTGCTTGAAGGTCATCCAAAATTCATGATTCACAGATTAACTTTGGTTATTCTTTTTATGGTACCCATGTTACACACGGGTGCGACAGAGCACTTATTGTCGTTTCTGCACTAGTAAGCGCATATATATATATATATATATATATATATATATATATATATATATATATATATGTATCCGACACAGGTATGCTGAACCATTTAACTGTTTATTAGCAGTTGTCAGGATGGTAAACAGCTCCAATGTTGGTTCAGCAGTCGTCCAGAAACAGTACACAAAAATCCCCACCACCTACATTTGGCTAGACATCACCTCCCTATCTGCAAGCCGGCCACTTACTGGCATTAGTGGTCCCACCCCCACATACATAATGCAAAGCATTCATGATCAAAAACTTTTTACGGGTTCTGAAATGACCTTTGATACTGCAGTCTGTTCTGTGTGTCTGCGTACAAGTGCTGTGTAGAACTTACACGCGGATTCAAATAAAAACATATATTTTCAATATACTTTGCGTGCCATTGATTACAGCCAGAACTACGCACCAGTTCTGTGTTCTTTTTTAAAACGCAACTTCCGTGCAAGTTGCATTAGACTTGGATCAGTCCCTGTGTGTTTGTCTTGTTAATGGTGTTTCTCTTATGTGCTAAAAACCTTACTTTAAGTAGTTGTGGGTCTTCCTTCGTACTGAGCAGTATCTAAATTACGTGGGAAGTCTTGCAATTTATAAAATCCATTTCATTAAAATGATCACCTGACACATAATAAATTATATCTCTCACCCTATTTTAGATGAATCTGCAAATCATGTATATATGTACATCCATAGTAGCCTGCAGCTCTTTTTGCTAGCCAAACTAATATGTCTGATGACCCATTTAAATCACATCTTAAAAAACTATGCACCAAAATATTTATTAAATTATTGTACAAATAATTGCAAACATGTGCAAATGATATTTACAAACAACTTTCGGCTTATCATTAATAAAGGGTTTTAATTAGAGATGCTCAGGCTCGGTTTTCTGAAAACCGAACCCACCCGAACTTAGTGACATTGCTCAGTGCCATTGCTCAAACAGAAACAGGGGTAGCAGTGTTCTTGTCACTCTCCAGTCTCCAGTGACATTGCTCAATGCCATTGCTCACACAGAAACAGCTGTAGCAGTGTTCTTGTCACTCTCCTGTCTCCAGTGACATCGCTCAGTGCCATTGCTCACACAGAAACAGGGGTAGCAGTGTTCTTGTCACTCTCCTGTCTCCAGTGACATTGCTCAGTGCCATTGCTCACACAGAAACAGTGGTAGCAGTGTTCTTGTCACTCTCCATTCTCCAGCGACATTGCTCAGTGCCATTGCTCATACAGAAACAGGAGGGGTAGCAGTGTTCTTGTCACTTGACAAAAATTGACTGGAAATTAATGTTATTGAGTTTAATAATAATGTAGGAACAAAAAAAGAGCCAAATTATGTGATTTTAGAAAAAAAAACGTGATCCAAAACCAAAACACAAGAGGGCGGTTTTGCCAAAACCGAAACACGAAGTTAATCCAAAACCAAAACACGGGGTTCAGTGAACATCTCTAGTTTTAGTACGGAATCTTGATGTAGGATAAAGGTTAGTTTTGGGTAATGTCTTTAATCTGATAAGATTTATTGTAAAATTTCAAAACAAATGATATCATTGTATTATTATAAAGTTTGTGTTCATACTTCTTGTTTGACCCTAACAATTAATATCTGTCTACATTACTTATTTGCTCAGACATTACAAGATTAGTTAGTAAGCCCCTGTCCTCAAATTTCTTTTTCAATTAAAGAAAATGCTTTAGTCTCAAATGTCTCATTTTGAGAACAGTTCCTCTTAAGCCTATGAAATTGATATTTTGGGATATTACATATCCAAGGTCTGATGACTATTTGTAAAACATGTATAGTTGCTGGAGTCTAGCGATTTCTGAAAGTTAGAAGAAATCATATTGTAAATCGAAAGGGCGATATTCGGGAAGTTAATGGTTGTCTTCCAATAATTGTACTTGAATTGCAATTTAAAAGAGTTACAATTAAGAAATTAAACAAAATTGCAAGCAGTGTCAGAACCCACATCCCAAATAATAAATGAATCATCAATATAGTGTTTATATAGCATCAACTTTGCTCCAAAGGGACATCCCAAATTAGTTGTTGTTCAAATCCTCCCATGTAAAGTTTAGCGGAACTTGGAGCTCATTGCTGTTCCCAATGTTTGTAAAAAGAAAGTGTTACTAAACTAGTTATAGTAACATAGTAAGTTAGTTGATGAGGTTGAAAAAAAGACACCAGTCCATCAAGCAACTGCCAATATGTTTCAATTGTGAAAATCCCCCCAGACACAATATTGCATTCCTATTTTTACCCTATATCCACTACTATCCTTCATTTTAATGGTCGTATCCATGGATACACTTTTCCGCCAAAAATTTGTCTAACCCTTTCTTAAACATATCTGTTGAATCTGCCATCACAACCTTCACTGGCAGTGAATTCCGTATCCTGACTGCCCTTACTGTAAAGAACCCCTTCCTTTGCTGGTTGTGAAATTTCCTCTCCTCTAACCTTAGGGGGTGACCACGTGTCCTGTGTGTAGTCCTTGGGGTAAAAAGTTCCCATGAAAGTTCTCTGAGACAGTATGAACATAATACAATCCAAAATAAGAGAATGCTGCCTATCTGAGAGTCCACCATCATTTTCTTATATATCAGTTGTTCCCCACTTCTGTTATATTGTAAGTTTATTTGGGCAGGGCCATCAGGGGCGCACAGAGGATTTTTCAGGGGGGGGGTTTCCTCCACCCCCCCCCCCCCAAAAAAAAACCCCTAGAGAGCTGCCGCTCCGTTTCGGCTGCACTGTACTATACAGCAGCCGCGGCGCTGTCAAAGCAGCGTCCGCGGTGGTGCTGTATACAATACAGCACCGCCGTGGACGCTTCTTAGACAGCGGCGCGGCTGCTGTATAGTACAGTGCTGATATGTAGGGCACTTTTAGCAGGGGGGGGGGGTTTCTGGAGACCCAGAAACCCCCCCTGCGTGCGCCACTGCCGCCTATACCTTCTATATCATGTCACAAATTGTCTATTATAATCCCCTTAATGCACTGTGCGTTGTAATATGTTGGCATGTTATAAATCAAGGATAATAATAATCTTTCGCTTTTATAACTTTCTTCTTGAAAACTCACCTATTTATTCCATGCTTTACACAGTCCATCCAGAGGTTTCCATACCGCATAGACATACTCATAATTCCAGAACAGGTGCTCATCACTTTTTCTGAAGCTCACCTGCAGTAGGCCAAGCACACTCACCCCCACCACATCTCGGTCTAGTCGTCATTCCATCCGTTCCCATTTTTTATCACCACATTTTAACCACATCCTTTATCCTCATCAAAGCGATGTTATCACCTTTTTCTCGTTAAAAACCTCCTTTCATACTCAAATCAAGTCAAATTTCCTAATATATTTTGCAATCATCTCATACCATTGACACTTACCACATGCTAACAGCTGTCTGCGAGTGCTTCTAAGGAGAATTAAGTCCACATAATACCATACATCATGCCTGTCATACGTTTTATCATACAGGCATTTTACTCCTCTCAGCTTGAACACTGGCACGATATCAATTCCGTTCAAGGACACTCCCATATCTGGGAATTCCATACCTCCATTCACTCTTACATCAAAGCCCCTCTTATCATTCTTTCTATCTCTCAGATATATCACAGATGGAGGAAACACGTTCGCCACATACGGTAGCATAGCCAACACTACCACTACTTAGTGTAACTATCACTATAATAATCCACACTTCCAAATATATAACGACCTTGCTAATGTAGCCCCAGCGTTCTCTTCTATATAGCCTAGTACTTTCATATATCTTCCTCCACTGCCTGGAACCAAGGGGCTTTATCTCTCATGATCATATCATAACACAGGCTCTATTATACATACAAATGCAATCACAGACAAAGTTCACCCCTACTGTACTCCAGACTCAACGTTGACATTCTTATATGTTATCATTAACCGACACTCTGCTAGACACTTTTTTTAAAAAACATACAGTACTTATTTTATTTATAGGAGGATATGTAGCCATTCACATCAGTCATACCCCGAGATTTCAAGTTAAATTATGTACTACATATGCTGACTAAGCAGGGCCAGATCATCAATCAGATGATCTAGGTCTCCACTTGGGACCCGGCGGGTTCTTCAGAGCTCACCCGCTGATGGATGGGCCTAGGTTGCCTAGCAGATGAGCCTCATTGCAGTGATTATCAAGGTTGGCCCTGTCCAAAAGGGGACAAGCCCTGCTGGTGCTCTGCTTCCTGGTAGCTGGTCCCTCCTCAGGTCCAGCCACTAATGCAGTGAGCCATGGAGCAGAGATCCATTGCTCTCCCATCTCGCCACCTCTTCCTTCTCCTCCTTTTCCTGCCCCTTCCTTCTCATCATGCTGTATCAATACCAATGGGGCATTGTTTACATGGCACAACCTACCTGAGTATTGGTGCATCCATTTATGACCACAGACTACCCATCCTCTAATGGCTATTTCCAGCAGGACAGCACACCATGTTTCCAAGCGCACTTCATCTCAAACTGGTACCATGAACATGACACAGAGATCATGGTATTGGGAGGGCTCAAATCAGTGTCTTGCCTATTATTATTGTCTTTTATTTCTAAGCTGCCACAAAGCTCCCACAGCACCATCCCTAAGGGGTTTAAAACATAAAACACAATAATATAAGTACATACAGATAAGAATAACGGGTGCAGATAAGCATAATAATAAGTGCATGGATGCAATTATCAGAACATGGCATACTAAAACTATTCAGCATAAGACAAAACAGGGACAGAGAGGAGGACGGAGCGTAGGCAGACATGACACAGAGCACAGACACGAGGTAGAGGACCCTACCCACAGGACCTTACATGCTAAAGCAGGCCTGTCCAACCTGCGGCCCTCCAGATGTTGTGAAACTACAAGTCCCAGCATGCCCTTCCAGCTATCAACAGGTTGTCTACTAGCAAAGCATGCTGGGGCTTGAAGTTTCACAACACCTGGAGGGCCCCAGGTTGGACAGGCCTGTGCTAAAGGGAGGGGGTAATGAAATACAATAGGAGCAGATGGGAACGATAGGCATAGTGGGGTTCGGTAATGTGCAGAGGTCTGCAAGATACTGGGGTCATGATGTAGAGAGGATTAGATGGGGCCATGATAGTGCAGAGGTGGTACAGAGTCCAGGAGGGTCTAGGTGGTGCAGAAGTCTATTTGGGCAATATCCAAGATTGTTCAGAGGCCATGATGGTGTCTGGAACTAAGTAGTGTAGAAGCCTGGATGATGGATGGTGGCAAGGGAGATATGGCAGTGGTAATGTAATCAGAGTGGTAAAACATCAGTAGGGAAATACTATGGCAAAGCAATATTGTGGCACAGCAATGCTATAGTAGAGCAATACAATGGCAAAGCCAGTGCAGTATAATAATTGTAGAGTTAAGAGTATAGCAGATTGCTCATACAATGTCCAAAGGCACACACTGGGAAGTTCTTTGTGGAATAATGACTTTATATTAAACTGTGCGGTTATATCACCATACAGGCAGAACACATTTTGCATCTAACATCAAAATAAGAAGAAAACTAAAAGATTCCATGTACAACAGAGTACATGGCAACAATACAGAGTGACAACACAATAACACATTTAGGAACGGCTCCACCTGCAGTCCCTCCAGTGTAATTACTCATGCAACATTAAGTCTCAGTCTGTTGCAGTATCTCAACAAATAACATTAAATATAAAGGCAATGTGACAATAGCTGAAGGGAAATTAGTGGCAGGAGAGCAGTTAACAGACAGGGGCAAGTGTGAAGTGAGGACAAAGCAGAGATAAGAAAGATTGTGGAAAGCAGAAGGTACAAGTGAAAGGGTGAGAGAGAGAGAGAGCAATAAACAGAGAAAAGAAGATTCTGATTAGAAAGTTACAATGTCCATGTCAGAGGAATAAGCAGTGCAAGGGCTGCTGCATGTAAAGTTATTTATTGACAGGAATCAAAGGTTGTTCTCTGTTTTTCAACAGTGCATTTCCTTACACCTTGTGAGAAAAACAATTAGTATAGAAAAACCCCAACAGGTCCGCACTCCAACACATCTCCCGATAGGGAATTAATCTGGATCTGAGACGAGGGCCCATTTTGTCAGAAGCCAATTCAATTAATCTACCATTATGTTTTTGGACTGTGTGAGAAAACCAAAAAATATCTCCTATACCTCTCATTCTGTTCTGTGTTTTTAACTTTAGCTCTATATATTATCTCTTTACCAGTGTATCTCAAACATTTATTCATTTCACTCCTTGCATTTAAAATTACTATGGAACCATTCATCCTAAAGACAACAGGCCAACTCTCTCTCTTTTACCCAATCCTACCACTTCAAACACATTTCAAAGTCAAAATACGCCACTCCCATTTCTCATAATAATTAACACACCGTTCCTTAAATCGTTCACTCTCCATCATACATCACATTCAGCTTCCACAACCCTTTATCATACTCACTTTCTCTCTATTGTTTTGCCTTACACTGTAAACAATCACGGGCAGAGAGCAGTAGTTAATTGTTTGCTGAAAACTAATACAATTAATGCACCTCGTCAGAAATAGATAATCCAATCTCACCTCAACCATCCCTGTATCAGCCTTAAATATTACTTTTGGTTTTCTTGTATTGCAAACTTTCGCTGAAGAAGTTAATCACAAATCAGACATTATCAGTTGTATATTCTATTACACTCTCTCTCCATCATTCTTATCAATGATACAAGTCATACTCCCCATTAATACCTAAGGGATTTTCCCAGGTAGGAATACTTGTAGTCTTTTATTTTTCACAGCTTGTGCTTACACATTAAAGATTCTGGTCCCTAATGCACTAGCCCCCAACACTATCATTTCTATTTTTACCGGACCCTGCAAAACATTCTTATTATAAAATCCACTCTCCCATCTCCATATTAATAGCATAAGTACAACTTTTATGAGTGAGTTATTTCTGTGATGCAGTTGTCTGAGTAGTGCACTTCACATACTCTGTTTCGGAGTTATTTCACAAAACATTTGCCCGCCATTTACTACAATGTATTACCATTGTCCTCTGGAAAATGTGACAGTTGGCAATATACTTGTGCACCTACTGGTTGTTCTGGAAACTGTAACAGTGAACTCTTCCTGTGCACCTGCTGTGTGACCTGGAACATGTGACCTGCTGCGTGTTCTGGAAACTGTGATAGTTATTTGCAGCCCTGCTGGGTGACCTGGAACATGTGAACTGCTGGGTGGTCTGGAAACTGTGACAGTTATTTACAGCCCTGCTGGGTGACCAGGAACATGTGACCTGCTGGGTGGTTTGCAAACTGTGACAGTTATTTGCAGCCCTGTTAGGTGACCAGCAACATGTGACCCAGGAGTGTGGTATACGTGCACATGGGCATTTAGTTATAAGCAGGGCCAACATCAGGGGTATACGGCCGATACAGCTGTAAGGAGCCCGAACAGACATTTATTGGGGCGGGTTGGTGAGGGGTAGCGGAACATTTACAGTGATGAGGGGAGAATGAGGCATTTACTGTGATGAGGAAGAGAGGGGCGCAAGTATGGCAAAGAAGGAAAGGGGGGGTGCATGTACAGTGAAGAGCGAGAGGGGAGCATATGTATGTCAAAGAGGGGGAGGGGGCACGTGTACGGCAAAGAGGGAGAGGGAGGCGCATGTATGGCGAAGAGGGAGGGGGTTTGCATGGGGAGGGGGAGGTGGGGCCAGATTAATTAGTACAGGGGTGTCCAACCTTTTAGCTTCCCTGGGCCACATTGGAAGACGACGAGTTGGTTTGGGCCGCACATAAGATACACTAACAATAACGATAGCTGATCATCCAAAAAACCATAGAAAACATAGTTAACATAGAAAACATAGTTATATGAGAAAAAAAGTGATATATAATATATATATATATATATATATATATATATATATAATCACTTTTTTTTCAAATCCCCCTATACTTACCTTTCAATCGCCCTGTTCAAAAAATCCTCTCTGGTTATTATACTATAATCACTTTTTGTATTGTTTCGATGCAATATCAATAAAGTGCATTTACGCCAGGCATTGTATATCAGGGTGCCCTGACCAGGCCTGCGGTACCTGACATATACATCACTGTGACCCCAAATTGTGACCTGTTTTGCTAATTACACCACTGTGTTAGTTAAGGGATAACAACTTATAATGGGCCAAAGAGAATAATATATAATGCCCCATTAGTATTACAAGTAGAAGTATGTAGCAGGGAGATAAGGTCCATGATGCTCCAGGACCAGGTGAATTTTATTCACTTGTCAGCATCCCTTGAAATAATTAAAAAAATCCCCCTTAACTTACCTTTTAATCGGCTTGTTCTCCTGTCCTCTTCTCTTCTTTTCTCCAATTCTGTGCTGCTGATTGTTTTTCTCGCGCGGGTGACTTCTCTGTGTTGCGCTCCACAATGGATGTTGGGCGTGATGACATCACGCCCGACATTCACTGCGAGCACCGCACGGAGGAGGAGACAAGGGAGGGAGCCGGAGTACCAGCTGACGTGACCGCAAGGTAAGTATTTTCTTTTCTTTTTTTTGCAGGATTTTTTTTTTCCATTAACAGTGCTGCCCCCTTGCCACAACCAAAACTCCTTCTGGGCCACATTTACAGGTGTGCTGGGCCGCATGCGGCCCACAGGGCGCGGGTTGGGCAACCCTGAATTAGTACTAGGCCTCACAGTTTCTGATGGCAGTCCTGGTTATAAGTTCTGCGGTTTTGGTAGATTTAAAGAACTTCAACCAAAACCTAAAGGCTAGTATTATCTTAGAATCTGATATAAGGTGGAGTTAACTCTGATTAAACATGGTGTTTTACTTACCCGATCCAAGGGTCCGGGTATTTCTTATAATGCTCTAAACTGTCAGAGCTGTTGTGAATGTCCTTCCCCTGTAGTAAGCGAATGCAAATGAAGCTTTCACTAGGGCAGCTGATTTGTTTCAGGCATGTGGGACTTGCATCCAGGACAGCATTGTGGGACTATTAGAGGATTCACGGACCCAGGGCTGCCAAGAAGAATTCAGGGCCCGGGTACAACAAATTCATGGGGCCCCCCTCATATTCAAGTAAGACCCAAAATTTTTTTGCGCCGCCTTACGGCGGCGCAAAAAAATTTAGGTATATGGTCATACATTCAGGGGCGTGGCTAGCCAAATGGCGGTGCAAAAATTTTGGGAGGTGTAGTCATGCATTTGGGGGCGTGGCAAACGTGCCATTGGGGCGTGGCTAACATAAAAACCACTAGGCTCTCAATTCGCCAGAGCGTCACATATGTTCAAGCACTCCTGACTTTCAGGACATCTACCACCACAGTGTAGTATACAAACAATGCAGTGTGTACACAAACAGTTCAGTCTTGGCCTACACCTTACATTGGGCACAACATTCACCAAAAATTGGTATTGTCCCTACTAGAATCACAACATTTCACACACTGTGCTGCTCTCTCCTACCTGTTCTTCTCACTTTCTCCACCTGTGGCTGCTGGTTTCTTTAGTTGTGGCTTGTCCGGATCCAGGAATGTTGAAGGACCTATTTTGAAAAAAAAATGGCTACATTTAGAAAATTACAGCCAGCCCCGGCCTTAAATCAATAGCACTCACGATTAATAATTAGGCCTTCCTCCAGCCCCAACATTAAAATAATAGTATTCACATTTAATAAATAAACCTATTTCACTTCCTGCAAACAGCCCCAGCAATACCTATTTCCCGCAACCATCACTGCCATTAAATAATTCATAGTCACATTTAATAAATAGACCTCATTCTCCCTAAACTCACCCCAAGATTCAATAGCCCCCAAACCACCCAATCTTAAATTAATAGTCCCTACTATTAAATTGCCTCACCATCACCCTACAAACAAAATAGCGCCCATTAATTAGCCGCCACCTACCTCACACACACTACATTGCAACAAGCCCCCTGTGCCATCACACACATTACTGTGCCCCTTCATCACAACTACACTGTACCCCCTTATGCTCACACTGCGACCTCCATGCTGCTTTTCCCCCTTCTTTTTTACTTTGTGCCTCTCTCCCACTTTTTTTATTCCTCTGTTCCTCTCTCCCACTTTTTTTCCTCCTCTGTTCCTCTCTCCCAATTTTTTTTCCTCCTCTGTTCCTCTCTCCCACTTTTTTTTCCTCCTCTGTTCCTCTCTCCCACTTTTTTTCCCTCCTCTGTTCCTCTCTCCCCAATTTTTTTTTATTCCTCTGTGGCTCTCTCCTTTTTTTTCCTCCTCTGTTCCTCTCTCCCACTTTTTTTCCCTCCTCTGTTCCTCTCTCCCCAATTTTTTTTTTATTCATCTGTGGCTCTCTCCTTTTTTTCCTCCTCTGTTCCTCTCTCCCACTTTTTTTTTATTCCCCTGTGGCTCTCTCCTTTTTTTCCTCCTCTGTTCCTCTCTCCCACTTTTTTTTTATTACTCTGTGGCTCTCTCCTTTTTTTCCTCCTCTGTTTCTCTGTCCCCTTTCTTTATAGTACTGTCCCTCCCTGTTTTCCTCCCCTAGCCTCTCCGTTTCTTTACTTACCTTTTGTCAACTTCTTTCTTTTCTTTTCTGCTCTTCTGTCTCCTCTTCTGTCTTCTTTCTTCCTGCTGGCTGCGGCGCTCCTCACTGACTGACAGGCGTGACTTGATGACGTCACGCCCGGCAGTCAGTGTGAATGGAGGAGAGGAGGGACACGGCGCCGCGCGATCACGTGAGTATTTTTTTTTTTTATTATTTATTTTTTCTTACAGCTCCCAAGAAACCCAAGACCCCCCCCCCCCCCCCCCCCCGCGGGAAAAAAAATAAAAAAAGTTAAAAAAAAAAATACCGCAAGAGAGAAAAATAAAATAAGAAAATAAATAAATTTTATTAGCAGCGAGGGCCCGGCCCGGGCCCCCTGGCATGGCCGGGCCCGGGTAAACTGTACCCGCTCCCCCCCCCTCTCGGCGGCCCTGCACGGACCTGGTGCATCGGGCAAACAGCACATCACGGGTAACTAAAACACCAGATTTACTATTAATGTAATCAGCTTTGCCTACTAGATTATGAGTGTTGGGTAATGTTCTCTAACCAAGTTACTCCTAAAGTCTCAAACTTACTGTAATTATTTGCTATCCCTTTACAACTTATTCTCATAAGTTTGAAAATCATTCTATCATGGTTTTAATGGTATTTAAATGTTGAATAAATAAAACATATACAGCAATTTAGAGGAAAACATTGAAAAATAATACAGACAGTCAAATATCATAATAAAAACACTGTTTTCTTTGTCTTGTATTATTATTTAACATTTTATATTACATACAGGACAACATATGGACAATGTTTTTATTAGAGACAGATTGTATTTTTGTTTTGGTTTTTACATAAAAAGTACTAAGCAGAGCAGGTGTACTATTGATATTAATAGTTGTGACTGTGTGAGTGGATCATATTCCATCTCCTGGGGTAGATGGAGGTAAACAGCAGCAATGATGTCAAACAAGTCCATGGATTCTAGTACAAACAGCCTCAGCCAGGCTTATTAAGTAGCAAAAATAAAATATAACTTCAAAATAAATACCTTGCTGTCCGGCTTTTACTATATGACAAGTCTGACTACCAAACTGAAGCAAAACATAAACAGTGCAGCATGGTTCAGTCACAGGCAACGTAGCAAGGTTTCCTCTCACTGAGACTCACCAGCCTCAGTTCCCAAGGCAGAGAGAGAGAGGGACTGTCCTGAGAAGCAGCGTTTTACCTGCACTGCTCAGGTGCACATCCTAATTAGCAGCAGGTTAGCAGGTCACCTGAAAGACCCGGCTACAGGCCTAATGGATGGAACCCACCCTACTCTTTCCATCCATAAAACCCAGTACCCTTTCCGGATTTTCGACAAGCCTTTAATCTTGCAGCAGCTCACATGGGGTTTTATAAGCAGTATGTTAGAAGTCTAGGAGTAACATACATGTTACAATACACTTCACCCATGATTCTGTCACAGGTGGATAATTTTTTTAAATTGGATGGGGGTCTGAGAGCGATGATGAGCTCTACGGATATAGGTTCTCAAGTTCACTTCCGGTGTCAGCTTCGGATGTCCAACAAACAAGAAGAGATGAGGCTTCCTATCATCATATGTGTTAGATTTTATTCATTCTCTGGCCTTTGCTTCTAGGTCTCGGAGCAACTGGCAGGAAGAGCTCAGACTCATGGCTTTTGATGAAAAGAGTTTATTCCCTAAGGAAGGTCACTGGTACTAACACAGACACAGGAACTCCTAGATATATCCCTATTGAAATATGAACAAATCATTTAAATGCCTCAGCATTACAATATAAATAAATCAATGTGACTATAACTTTGATATTTATAATAATGCTGAGACATTTTGGCCATTGAATGATTTCATAAGAACTGAGGCTGATAGTTATGACTTATAATTGTGGCGCTAGTGTTTGGTACTGGCGGAATAAGTGGAATATTATACAAAGAAAACAAAAACGCAGCACTAAAGCACTAAACCAAGTGCAATATGAATATATACATGTATAATAAGGACCCTTTATTATCGTGTAATAGTTTCTATGTCATTTCAATGGTTTCTATCATTATAATATTTTCTATCTCAAAGGATCAAACAATTAAAAAGTCCAACAACAAAACCATCCGCTGCAGCATCCAAGATAGAAGAGTCCAGGATTTGCCATACTGGTGAAGCTCGGTTTGGATAGACAGAATGTGAGGAAGCCAGACACAAAGATTTATAAAAGAGTAGATTTATCAAACGTTCTAAACAAGGAAAGTGGTGGTGTTGCCCATAGCAACCAATCAGATTCTAGCTTTCCTTTAGTACATTCTAGAACATAATAGCTAGAATCTGATTGGTTGCTATGAGAACCTCCAGCAACTTTTTAGAAGGTTTGATAAATGTTCCCCAAAGAGAGACAGATCTCTGATAGATATAGGGGTCTGTTTATTAATATTGGGCCATATGGAAGATTTTCTATCACTGCTTATCAATAGGAAATATCAAGTAAGGAAGAAAGAGAGTTTGTGTTAGGTGCACTAGCTTCTTAAATATTTAAATATAACTTTTATTCAAGGACCTTGAATAAAAGTTATATTTTAATATTTAAGAAGCTAGTGCACCTAACACAAACTCTCTTTCTTCCTTACTTGATATATATTATCAGTTCAGGTAGCACCCCACCTATATATAGATAGAATCAATTTATAAGTTTATAATGGGTTTAAGCTTCTATGATTTGTGCGACAGCATTCCCTCTTTTTTCTATCAATAGGAAATGTCAGAGAAGAAAGTAGTGACAACCGAACTAGTTTTGTTATCCATTAATTCAACCCTCTTCTCCCCTTATTTCTTAAATATTTCATACCACTATATCTTATATCATACAACAGGGAGGTGTCATCATTATAACTTATATCGAGCGAGCGTAAATATACAGAAGAAAGGTGTCATTTAGCAGAGATGCACTTAGAGAGTGTTTTTAAAATTGAACTTTAACTATCAGCGGGCAAGTAGTACGAAGTCCATATACCTTAAAGCAACGAAACGCGTTGGGTAGTGGCTGATTGTCTAGTCCTTCTTCTCCGAAGTCTATACTTTGTTCCTGGGTAAGTTGTGTAACTCTTGTGGATCAGATAGGTGTTCTCTCATATCTTTTTGATGTACATGCAATGTGTATAGTTTTTTATGTATTAGACAGTTTTTTCAAGGGAAATATACTATGTTTTTTTATGTATTTACTTATGGAGTGCACACATTTGCAAGAAAAATTACTGGTGAAGTTTTCTTGGAGTGTAAAAAAGGATCCTATTTAATGATATGCACTTCTGCAATTGAAAGCTGGTACAAGGATACCTATATTGAGTATAACACTGGTGGATCAAAAGTTAGGGAGAGAGTGTGATTTATGGTGATATGCACATCTGTGACAAAGCTCTGGTACATAAGAATTTTATATATCACTGGTTTAAAGGTACATAGAAGACTCTATAGAAAGACTGATGGCTGTCAGGCGCCGTCCCTCCGCTTCTTTGGGACAGGCGCCTGTTACTTCACCTGCCGTGTCTGGTTGCCTGGTGGCAACCAGACGCGGCGGGGGAAGTGACAGGCGCCTTCAGTACTTTCTGCAGGATTGCCGACTCTTCTGCTCATTCGCGTCCCGTTACTAGGCAACGGGGCGCTAGTCGGGTCCCCGGCGGCAGACTCTGACACTCTGACCCAATACTCTGGTGCCAGAGTATTGGGTCATCCTGCTCCAGTGTTCCTTTATTCCAATTGACTTTCCTGAATATTCCCCCATTGGAAGTCACCAACCCGGCTTGTCTGACCATTCCATTGGAATCTCCCAGCTATAAGACACCTAGAGAATCACCAGACATAAGTTGGATAGGAAGAAGGGGAACTGTAATAAAGGTGTGGTCCAGTGGGGGAAGTTGAAATTTAGAATTCATGGTATGAAAAATGTAAGTTAAAGTAATTTGACAGAAGCCAGATGGAGAATTGGCGGTGTGACCTACCACCATACACCAGCCCACTTCCACCACTAGTTTGGTCACAAAGCCCATGTTTAACAAAAAAAGACTAGTACGCATGCCAATCAATGTGTACCTAAGCACCAGTGGATTAAGAAGGTAGCATGACCCTAAAACTTACTATAAACCATGTTGATACTCTTTTGTATGATAAAACATAAAAGATATAATTCAATTAAATTAGGTATAATAAAATGACCAAACAGGAGACATAAAACACCAAAGATATACACAATACCAAACATAATACAAACTGATGTGGTAGGTGTTTGTTAACATGTACATGTTATGTGAATATATAAAAAATATGAAATTATGTGTAATAGGATATGTAATGTATAGAATGACAATTTATATGCATATGTGTTCAAAATATATTTTAATGCTTGAAAAAAAATAATGACTGTCACTGGGACCATTACCTATATATGGATGAAAATTCATAGTTTATTTCTCCAAACATATATTAAATTAAAGAACACTTTCTCGTCTCTTACACTCTCCTCAACCTTCTGCCATAAGGCTTCCACTCTCTATACTCCACCGAGACTACCCTCACTAAATTGGCCAATAATCTACTCATGGGTAAGTTGAAGGGACACTTCTACATGCTCATCCATCTTGACCACTCTGCTGCTTTCAAAACAGTTGACCACCATTTTCTCCTGCACACCCGACTAACCCTTGGTCTTCTTGGCATTGTCCTTTTCTGGTTCACCTTCCACTTCTCTAAACACTCTGAGAAACCATCCCCTCCACACTGTCAGTCTGATGGGTCCATCAAGACTGTTCTTGGCCCTCTGCTTTTCTTTCTTTCTACCTATTCTCTCTTTAAACTAATACTCTCTTTCAGCCTCCACTATCACCTATATACATATGATTTACCTCTCCTCCACTGAACTCTTTCCTTCTCTCTTATCCCATGTATCCCACTACCTCTCCAGCATCTCCTCTTGGATGTCCCAAGTTACCTAAATCTCAGCATGTCCAAAACAGAACTTCTCACTTCCCAGTGTCACTACTGAACCCCTCTATTCTTTCTCACCGTTGACAACATCACACTCTCCCAAGTTCCCATTGCGTGCTGTCTTGGTGTCATCTTCGACTCTGTCCTCACGTTAGCGCAACACATCTAGTCCTTTGTGCTATCGTGCCCCCTCATTCTTCAAAACCAGAATACACCTGTTTCTGGATGTTACCAAACCCTTATCCATGTGCCTATTATTTCTCGTGTTGATTATTGCAAACTTCCTGTATATGGTCTTCCTCTCACCCGTCTATCCCCTCTACAATCCAGTGTAAATGCTGCGACAAAACTATCATTACTCCACATCCACTGAACCACTCTGCACTGACTCCACAATACCTACACAATCCAATTAAGGCTATTCACCCTCACCTTCAAAGCCCTTACCAAGACCTCCCCCTCAAATATCTCTGACATGATATACTCTCCCTCTTGCTGTTAGGAACCCCTCCAGCCAGTGCAACAAAACCCGGAGTCTGCTCTGAAAGTCTGGTGTTCACTGAAGCCCCTAGTGGTGGGGACAGACTTGGCCGCAGACAAACAGAGGGTCGTGAGATGTGCACTGACTGGGGAGAACCCAGCGATAGTGTGTAGGAGCAAACAGCAGCGTGAATCCAAGCAAGGGTCGAGGGCCGGCAGCAGACAGCGAAACCAGTAGTCAAGCCGAGGTCAGAGGTCACAGGCAAAACAGCAGCGTAAGAGTTCAGGCAATAGGTCACGGTCAGAAGCACAGGTTCAGGGTCCAGGAACAGGCGAGGGTCATACACGGGTAATCAATCAGAGGTAGAAACACTAACACAGGAACAAGGTAGCAGGCAGCAGAACTGAAAACAGGTCGCTATAACCGGCAGTGAGGCCCAGTCCTCACTGTCTTAAATAGTGCTAACAGCTAATCAGGGCAAAGCCCTGATAGTATTCCCAGGACCTGACTGATTAATAATAAGGGTGGGGCCAATAGGATCTAACGCGTCCAGCTGCACTAATGATTACACTGCAGCATGATTAATCAGCCAAGGATGGCTGGGTTAATACAGCCCTGCGCGCGCCCGGCTGTTTGACAGCTGGCCGGGCGCGGCGGCAGGGAGCCTGAAGCGTCCCGGTTGTTGCCCAGGCAACCGGGACTTGGGAACTGGAAGTGACGCCAGGTCGTCATGGAGACCGCCGGGACGTCACGAGCAGGACAGGAAGGGTCGCGGAGGCCGCGGACACCGCCGCGACTGCTGACACTTGCCCTTTTAGATCTGCCTGTTTCTGATAACCACCTCTCACTCCTGACCAGACTCTCCCCCAAACCAATATTTCAAGCACCTATTTACTATAGCCCAGGCTACCTCCACCCGATACTCGCAACAACAGTCCCAAAATCCACTCTGGCTCCCTCACTAGCTTCCGTTGTTTCAGAATCGCCCTCTCTCTCTAGACGTTAAGCTCTCACGAGTAGAGTCCTCTCTACCCTCTGTCTCATGTCTGCACATCCTTCAATCTTGAACTTGTTCTGTTTTATTTTCCCCCAAACTATTTTTTATTGAAAAGAAACATAAAGAAATGTTGTTACAAACAATCCAATGTTTTTGTGTATACTAAAATATAAAATATAGTAATAACACAACCAACATACAGCTCAATGTTGTAGTATTTACCAAAACCTATAAAGATATATAACAATAGATTGACGAAATAATAGAAATATGGCCCATAACTGCGTCGTGTTTATATGGGGGGGACCTAAAAGAGGGGAAGCAGGGTGAGAAGGGCTGATAGAATACAGATATTGGGGGGTTGAGCAGACTGGTAATATAAATAAAAGAGACTGGAGAGGAACCCACTAACATATCAGTTTTTTTTAGATATATCAACTACTCTTTTTTTTAATGGGAATCTGTTCTGATCATATAGGGGTATATTTACTAAACTGCGGGTTTGAAAAAGTGGAGATGTTGCCTATAGCAACCAATCAGATCCTAGTTATCATTTATTTAGTACATTCTACAAAATGACAGCTAGAATCTGATTGGTTGCTATAGGCAACATCTCCACTTTTTCAATCCCGCAGTTTAGTAACTATACCCCTGAGTTCTTGTAGCAATCCGATCCTAACCATTGTAGCCATACGGCGTTAACTTCCGATGGCTTGTCTGTTGCAGATGATGTTATATCATCCATGGTCCTGTAATAATACATTTGTGAACACCAGCCTTTAATTAAGGGGTAGTACAAGATTTCCAACGAGTTGATATTTGTTCTGTTTTTTTATGTATGATATGATTTGTTATACCAGCTATGCAGCGCAGCTTTGTGGCATCTTATAATGATAATGAACTTACTGTATCATTAAAATAAACAAGTACAGAAGCTAGACAGTATTTGCATAGTGGGGTTACATATACTATTGTCATTTCTAGTTATTATCCCATGCCCCAGTAAACATATTATATATCCAAAACATGTTAAATTGTTTCTGCCTCTGACTTCTCTGCTAATCATATGGTTGTATTCCGTAGGAGAATAATGTCCTGTCTTTGCAGGGGGTTTTAACAAAAATGTAACAACAGATTTGCAGTTTCGGAATTCGCATAATCTCTACCACTGTAGACACTTCAACCAGCAGTTACTGCAGTAGATAAGATGCATATTTAATAAATAACATCCAGAATAGTCTTACTACTAGCAGGGTCATCTGGCTGTTGGCCAATAACTTTGTATTTTATAGGGATTGTATAGGGGGGGGGGGGGAAGAATCATTTTTCACATTGATCTCTATAGCAACTACACACTAATTTCCAAATGCTTGGCACACACAACATAAAAGCATTTATGGTATGTGAAGTATTGTGAAAAATGTGTGTACACTCAGGAATGGTATTCAATTGACCACAAGTTATTTTTTTACACCGTGTTAAATCATTTTAACGCGATTTTTCTTAATTTTGGAGCAAGTTAACTTTACCCGCTATTCAAATCAATTTTTAACGCACCATTTTTTTGGGTTCAAACGGTCCTATCGCGCTCCAGTAGAAGGTCTATTGAAAGTATATGGTGTGCGAGAGGCAGCCGCGTTAAAAGTTATTCAATTGTGTTTTGACACGGTGCGTTAAACAGGCCACTATGCTGTTTTATCTCGCACCTCTTTGGGGTGTGCTGAAAATAAAAAAACCTAAGAAAACTATTTGAAAACATGTAATCATGAAAAGAAAAAGATAAACTATGTTTATCAGTAATGCATAACATGACAAAAGTTGATTTTATTTTAAAAAAAGAACGAAAAAAACCACAAAAATCACTAATTAATTATATTTATGTATGTTTTTTATACTAATATGTATGTACTAATGTGTTTTGACATGATATAGATGATTCTATAGTAAAAAGTAGTAAAATAAAAAATATGCTAAAAGAAAGTACTGTATGTAGATGTTATAAAATAGAAAGGTTGTGTATTGCAATCTAACGTATGCAAATGTATGCCAATCCTTTTTTTTTTTTTTGTATACATGACCGCATTAAACCCACCCCCTTCACTCCCCTAAAAATTCGCAAGCACCAATGATTAACGTATGGGGGCAACGTTACCTGTTTTTCAATTGAATTGCACGATTTTTTCCGCGGGGTTAGCTAAAAACGATCGTGCCATCGGGTCAAAACCCGCGCGGGGAATTTTTTTTTTACTCCAAAGGCAAAAAAAAAAAAATTGTGGTCAATTAAATTTTCCCCTAAGGGGTCGATTCAATTTGGCCACGTTAGTCTAGGATTAAAGCTGCGCTAGTACTATTACCTTTAATATGGTAATTTTAACCCAGATTTTTGCTTGCGGCCCTGAGAGGTGCAAGCAAAAATTACCGTAATAACTGTAATACTGTGCACTTTTACCGTACAGTGCGCAGGCCGCGTTCTTCCTAGAACAATGCGGCTGAATTGAAGTGGCCCCTAATACTGTATTTAATGGTAACCAGAATGGGATCTGTATAGTGCAACGGGCCACTAAAATGGTCCGTCTTTATATTTAATACAAGTTAACCCGTGCATGATACTCATGCATTCTAGTCAAATCAAGCTACTTAAGGTGTTAAAAAGGTTCTTGTCATGCATTTGAGCCATAGCCCAGGCCTCAACCACCAACCACTCCCCACTGTCACCCCCAGCAACCACCAACCACTCCCCACTGTCACCCCCGGCAACCACCAACCACTCCCCACTGTCACCCCCGGCAACCACCAACCACTCCCCACTGTCACTTCTCCTTCAAGAAATATATATATATTTTTTAAATCTTTATAAACACTTTTAACAATTAACAAATTAAATTAACAAATTAAAAACATCTTAGTATACCAAATTTCAGCCCTTTCTGAATTTTTTTTCCACACACACTAAGAATTTAGTAGGTCAGTGTATAACTCCGCCCAGCAGGTGGCGCTGCAGCTTGGTTTTATTTTTTACACACACACACACAGACAGACTAACACACGCCACTAGACATTTATATTATAGATAAAATAATACCTTCTGCATTGTTTGCGAGATAGCAGATCCGGTTCTCCATTTCTAAAGAAAAAGAAAAAGAGATGATGACATATTTCAGCTGATCTATATCTAGTAATGCACATCGTTATTTACAGTGTGACTTATTAAATCAACATGTCATTTACAAAGTGCACATGATGGTGGTGTTCTATTTGCAGATGTTGATTTTAAAGAAAAATCATGTAACAATCTATCCATCAAGGTGTCCGTCCCTGAAGGCAGTGGAACTCCGCCACAGTTTATTAGTATTCATTCCCAGTAGTTGCATCGGTTTGTTAAACCCAGTTGTTGCAAGATTTTTATTGTTATTTTGTAATTTAAAAGATTTTTAGTAGATTTTCCAAAGTAAAAAGTATACATAAATAAACACATCTCACATGGCAGGTAAATACGTTGGTTACGATGGACAAAAATACAACAGAAAAATTAAAAAGGCAGTGGCGCACGCAGGGGGGGTTTCTGAGTCTCTAGAAACCCCCCCTGTGCTAACTAAGTGGCCACTGTCCTATACAGCAGCCGCAGCGCTGTCAAAGAAGCGTCCGCAGATGCTTCTTAGACAGCGCCGCGGCTGCTGTATAGTACAGCGCTGGCGAAACGGAGCTGCTGCGCATGCCAACAATCCTCTGTGCGCCCCTGAAAGGGATATACAAGAAACAAAAAAGAGAACCAAGGGTAACAGTAACAGGGGTGGGCAACAACCTAAAATAGAGAGGCAGGGGAGGGGAGTGGGGGAGACATCATCAGTTGCGTTCTGAGAGAGGAGAACGAGAGGGCCCTGAGTTTAAGATTTTTATTAAAAATTAATCTGAAAACTCATCTGTCATGGTTGCAATGATAGATGATAACTAACGGGGCTAAGCCCTGTTAATTAATAAATGGGCCCCCAGAAGAGGTGTGGCTTGTGCAGTGATGGCTAACCTGTGACACTCCAGGTGTTGTGAAATTACAAGTCCCAGCATGCTTTGCCAGCTATCAGCTAGTTATCTACTGGCAAAGCATGTTGGGGCTTGCAGTTTCACAACACCTGGAGTGTCACTGGGCTAGTGGATACATTGTTAGGAAGCCAAACATTCTAATTAGCTCCACTTATAGAAAGCCAATCCTGCACTAACCTGTTCTTCCCAGCATGCTTAGAGATAGTATCATAAGCTGATTACTATACTGAGAATTTACAGGAATGGGGCAAGATAATACTTTGTCATCCTCCTGACACATAATTACTCCTGAAAGAGGAGGGGGAGAAGCGGTCTGTGTCCTGCTCACTCACTGTGCAATACACCTAATCGAATGCTTTTCAGTGCATGATTCCTCTCTTCCCTTTCAATCATCCTGCTGAGCTCTCTTTTTTCATTCAGTACCTCCTCTCTATTCTCTTCTGACCCTCTAGCCAGACGCATTGGTTCCACCCTACCCATCCTTCAGCTCAGTCCATCCCCTCCCTCATACATATTGCTATCCTGATCACTGAGAGCTTTGTGCCAGGTTCCTGGATACACAGCTGCAGACGGGAGCCGGATTCTGTGCACAGTGAGTATTGTAGAACAGCTTGTATGTAGAAATTGCTGCTGGTGTCATGTGACATGCTACATTGTATGTACAGAGCCCTGATATTTGCTATACATTTCTTTTACTAATCAACTGTCCTTCGTGTCTCCTTACAATCAAGGCTTTCAGCCATGATGTGTATAATGAGGGCAGCACAGTGGCTCAGTGGTTAGCACTTCTGCTACAGAGCACTGGGGTCATGAGCTCGATTCTCGACCATGGCCTTATCTGTGTGGAGTTTGTATGTTCTCCCCGTGTTTGCGTGGGTTTCCTCCGGGTGCTCTGGTTTCCTCCCACACTCTGAAAACATACTAGATAATAGTAGGTTAATTGGCTGCTTTCAAATTGACCTTAGCCTCTCTCGGTCTGTGTTATGTATGTTAGGTAATTTAGACTGTAAGCTCCAATGAGGCAGGGACTGATGTGAGTGAGTTTTTTGTACAGCGCTGCGGAATTAGCGACCCTATATAAATAAATAGATGATGATGATATTGTATTATATTTAGTTTTCATGACCCAAGATATAGTCTCATTAAACATCTTTATATGAAGAGAACTGCGGTATTAAACAAAATCTCATAAATGATTACTATAATGTTGACTTTCAAAGACAAAATCCTATACTTTGCATATAGTGGTAAGCGATACTGTATCTGAACCATAACCAAGAAGGTGGAATTGCAAACGTAGAGCATAGAACATGTTTTATTAATGAAAACAACGCACCTCGGTGCATGATTCTGTTGAGAAAAGAAAGAGGGTTGAACTGTATTGCTGATCACATGCAGTGTTCTGTATATATGACTGTGGCTTGTCTGAGCTGGCCTGACGTAGTACGCTTGTTATGTAATTATGCACCACTTGATCTAGGGGGTATCTTGGATTACTTTATTTTGTTGGCTTAATCATTACCACTCTTACAAAAACACATTGGGCCTGAGTCATTAAGGAAAGCAAAGCAAAAAAAAAAAGGAGTACATTTGATCCTGGACAAACCATGTTACAATGCACGGGGTGCAAAATAGTTTATTAATTTGCACATAAGTTAAATACTGGCTACTTTTTCATCTAGCACACAAATCCTTGATAGCATTATTTTTACACTGACATTTATAGTTGATCTAGGACATGCCCTATTCCAAATATAAATCTGTCCCCACATTTTAAATTTATCTCCCCCCTCCAATGCAACATGGTTTAGCCAAGGTGCAAAGTTACTCCTTTTTTTGCTCTGCTCTCCTCAATGACTCAGGCCCATTATGTTTATGGCTTCAGTCTTGGCTTTTTTGCTATGTATTTATATCATCAGGCGAAAATGTTTATGTTTGTTGCCCTGGGTTACAGCAAACCTGTATGGCGCTCCCTTTATAGGATACAACTGCATCCAGAGAGCAGATTTGTGTTGTATCCCAGGGTCACAAAAGATAGACTCTGCTTGATGATACAAAGACTTGGCTGAAAAATCATGCTCGAAAACTATAAAGATAAAGGAATATATGTAATAAAAATAGAAGGAGGGTATTTACATGCCGATAAAGTAATCTGAAGGTGGACAATCCTTTTAAACATGCTCCATTTGTACATAACAGCTTCAAGCTAGACACAAGACCTATTTAGCACTTCAGTTGCCCAAGAGCAATAGAATATATATAATATAAATGGGGAAAAAAATGGTATAAATTCAGAGCAACATAATTGTTCTTAGAATTAATGCATTCTTGCCACTGCTGTAAATAACAAAATATAAATGAAAATCATGTGTAAGTAAAAGTTGGAATGTCATAAGACAATCATGTGATTCTCTCAATAGACAAAAGAATGGATTATATATACTGGGTCATCCACAGAAGTCTGTGGGCTGACCACAGTGTTTATTACAGCTTGGAATAGATTTTAAACAACAGCACAAATATTCTTTGTATTATTATAATGGCGATCATTATTGCAAAACAACGTAATACATAAATGTATAGTAAAATGTGCAATGTAAATTCAATCCACTTCCTGTTTAGAATCACTCCTTTATTCATTTAATTGATTCAGAGCAACGCTTTGTAGAGGAATAATCACTTGTTTCCATGGCAATGGAATTCTGAAGGGATAGCTTACATTATATACAATTGAAAGTAAGCGTATTAAAGGGAAAATATGCTAAAAATATATATATATTTTTAAATATAACATACAAAAACTGTTACTACTTCATTTCAAGCAATGACTTTACTATTTCTATAACAAACTTTATTTTAATGTTTTTATTGGCTCATAAACAAAGCAATCAATTACATACAATGTAGTCAATAAGTGTAAATATTATCATATAACAATTGTATATAATATTTACATATATCAATTGTATACAGCAAGGTTGATAGTAGATTATATCTTAATTATACTGTCAAAAGTGTACATGATATTCCTAAGAATTAAAGATGGATATTAAAATCTGAAACATATATGGGATTTTGAATTATTAGAGTATGTCAGGGTAGACATCTTCTATAATTACGATATTTTGTACTGAAAGCTTTGTTAACAGTTACTGACCTACAGTAAAACATTTTTAAAGTGTGACAAATGTTATAGAGTTGCATTGATTTTGATTCTAAAAAGATCACATGCAGTCTATAAAATAAATATAACAAAAGGATCAGAACATTGTATTCACTCAACTCTGCAAATAGTAATATTGTAGCATATGGAAGTTATTCATACGAATCAACTGTTTACTCTTTCCCTGTGGGAGAACCTGGAGTGTGAGGACAGAGGGGGCGGGGAGCGGCGAATCGCGCACTTATGGTCCATCCGCGCGATGTAATGACGTGAAAGTGCTGTTTTGCCATAGGGGCAAGGCCAAAATGACGAGTTTCACAGCGAATCCCGTCATGGAGGATTCCATCCTGTCCACTCCACTAGGAAGTGGGCAGGATGCAGGGGACTGGCCTGCTCTCCTGGGAGTCCGGGAGACCTACCCGGAATTCGTCAGTCTCCCGGATATTCCAGGAGTGTGGGCAAATATGATATTATAATGATTTGTTTTGTATGTAAGCTTTTCCAGATTCTTGATAAGCAGGTTTGTTGATGTGATTAGGGCTTGATGCTGTCTGTCTATCACACTTGCCAACTTTTTCTACCCAACATCAGGGAGATGAGGAGGCGCTGTAAGAAAATAAGAGGTGGATGGCATCATTTCACAAGTCAATGAGGCAGTCGGGCCCCGCCCATCTCTGTACACAAAGAGTAGCACATATTTCATACTTGCAAACTTTTCCTGATTGGCTTCAGGGAGATCCCAGCGGAGGTGGGCGTGCAGGGGCGGGGCTTGATGAATTGCATCATTTTGGCTCCGCCCCCTAAACGATTGTCACAATTTGATGAATTAAAGCATGGGGGTGGGGCTAAGATGATGCAATATTTGCATCATTAAGCCCCTCCCCCGCCACTTATCTATTGCGGGGGCGAGAACCAAGAGCTTGCCCTGCTCTCTCAGGAGGTCTCCCAGAAATGCAGGAGTCTCCAGGACATTCCTGGAAAGAAGGCAACTATGCGTTAAAGAAAAGCAGCTAATGAATCTCTAGAGACTGAAGTGTCTTTTACATTTCAGTCTCCATTACTGAAGTCATGTTGTCTTACCTGTCAGTCTTTGATTAAATCTTGGTCTTCATGAAAATGGCCACCTCCATAGACATCAATACATAGACATAAGACACAATTTCTTGTACTGGCTCAGCATCAGGGAGAATGCCAGGCTCTTCAGGGAGTGAGAAAGATCACACCCCTATTTTAGGGAGTCTCCCTGACATTCAGGGAGAGTTGGCAAGTAGGACATACTTGCCCGAATTTCGGGAGAGTGTCCATTTCCATTACAGTGTTACTCCAGATACTTGATTTGACGCAGTCCAAAACACGTGCTTTCCCCTTCCAAAAAGTTCCCCTACTACCAGTGCTATATAGTGAGTTATAGGACTTATTTATGGTCCTTACTTTCTCTTCAAGTGTTTAATGCTGCTAGCGTTCTTTTTAAACTCTCCTTTCCTTTCTGCCAAATCTGTTTTCAATTACTTTCACCACTGGGATGTGACTTATGTCACCAGCTAATTTCCATCGGCAGTCTTAAAAATCATTAAATCGAGCTCTCTTGTACGCAGAGTGTTTGCTTTAGAACTTCTCCACAATCCTGCCTGTTGTCCTGCTGGAAGTTTTCATACCTCCTGCTGATACCTCACTGGCCTACAATGGAATGCAGAAACCTTAGGGAACATTGTTATATGAATAAGCAGTTACTCCAGTTACTCCCCACACGTGGAGATGAATAATAAGCTACAATGGTCTAAAACTGAGCTACAGTTACCTAGAGACCATACTATTGCTTTTGGTAACATTTACCATGTTTTTATTATACTTTTATACCTAAACACATATAGATGCAGTAATATGCATTCTATAATTAACAGGACGGGGATTAAAGTGATTGTTTACAACCCATCAATCCTCATCTGGCGATCTGCAAAGGCCATGCCCCTAAATTGCTCCGCCTATAAATGATAGGTCATGCTCCTAAATTGTTCCGCCTCTAAATTAGAGGTGTTCACTGACCCCCGTGTTTTGGTTTTGGATCTGGATTAACTTTATGTTTTGGTTTTGGTTTTGGCCAAACCGCCCTTGTGTGTTTTGGTTTTGGTTTTATATCCCTTTTTTTTTTCTCTAAAATTCTTATTTTTTTTCTAAAATCACATAATTTTGTTCCTACATTATTATTATTATTATTATTATTATTATTATTATTATTATTATTAACCTTAATAACATTAATTTCCAGTCATTTCCAGTAAATTTTTGTCAAGTGACAAGAATACTGTACCCGTTTCTGTGTGAGCAATGGCACTGAGCAATGTCACTGGAGACTGGAGAGTGACAAGAACACTGCTACCCCTGTGTCTGTGTGAGCAATGTCACTGAGCAATGTCACTGGAGACTGGAGAGTGACAAGAACACTGCTACCCCTGTGTCTGTGTGAGCAATGTCACTGAGCAATGTCACTGGAGACTGGAGAGTGACAAGAACACTGCTACCCCTGTGTCTGTGTGAGCAATGGCGCTGGATCTCCTGGGGAGGGAGGTACTTATGGAATCCAAAACCGACAATGCAATGATGACGTTTTGCCTCGATTCAGAACCGAGGACGCCCGAAAGTACCGAGTCGGCTTGCGAGCCTACTCGGATCCCCTAAATTCGGGTGGGCTCTGTTTTCAGAAAATCATTTTATGTGGGATTGCTGCTTTAAGATATCACGAAGAATTAAAGTGTGAAATTGTTGGGCTTGAGTCAAAAACGAAACAACCAATATATGTCAGACAAATATTATCTTATCTGTGACTGTATTCTTTTACAACTTCCTTGTTCAACTGATCCCTTTCACTAAAGAATCCAAGGGCTTGTAAATGATGTAATCCTATTGATAGACACTACAATTTCTGTATTCACGTATTCAATTATATTCTTCAACACCCAGGAGTGAGCTTATGTCTTTCATGCATACATTCGTCATTTGCATAAAGACATGTTATACTATAATCTGGGCAGAGGCGCTTAGAGGGACTTTGATTTTTTTAGGAGACACATTCTTTTTAGCACCAGGTACATTGTAAAACTTTTTGATAAACATGAAAAAACAAAACAGCGCCTAATATAGTATTTAAAAAACAAAAACAACCAATAACTCAAATGTGCTAAAAAAAACCAAATGAATAAGCCTGGCCCCAAGTTGCAGAACATAAATCTGGGTCATTTGATTATATCTGGCGGATACTCCCAAGTTGCTTCAAGGTAAAGACTCCAGATGCATATGTTTAAATAGAGGACACAAATAGTGTGATACGTTCCAGATCAATTTTAATTAAAAAAATTCAAATAACACACATACACGAATAAATAAACTATAAGAACATTTCTTGCTTATCTGATGGCACACTGGTTCCAATTCACAGTGTAGTCTTTAGTCGATTTGACATAAAAGCACTCAAGTCCCAGATGATATCTTGACCAGCGTTGAATTTTCTAGGTAGAGACACAATTAAAAATCATAGAAATAGGACCCAGCGCGTTTCGCCTGGCCAGTCATAGGCTACTGTGATTTCCTCAGGGGGTGAGTATTTAGGAAATACATTCTTCTTAGTACCACGGAGCAATATAAAACATAACTTATATCAATCAGGACTGGTCCTTCTGCAGGGAACAATAGGGAGCCTATGGATTCAGTATGTTTACTGAGTAGAAGCGGCAAGGACAGGGCACCTTAGCATCACAACAGAGCCAGGTACCTGTAGATACACCGAGATATAATGAGAGTAAAAGGGGAAAAGTGTCATGGAGATATTAAAGATATCGATGGAGCTACTAGAGAAGATGGAATGATGATGTGCAAAAATGGATGCTACAGTAACTTAAATATCTGCAGAATCAGCTTTCATGACCTGTTCGAGATCCCATCAGGACAGGATCCAAAAGATGTGACAGTAGCTTTGGCTGTCTGTAAAGGAGAGTGAGGATGTCAGGTTTAACTACACACCCCAGGAGGTAATTTGGCTCATGTAACATACTGGGACTTGTAGTTCTACAACATTATTGAACCACTGGTAAGAGGAGATGTAGTGGTAGTAAAAGTTGCCTATTCATGGGGAATACTTATCCGATAGTCTCTTGATCCTTTTTGTTTGCCTGCAGCAGTGTCTGATTTGTTACATTTCACGTCTGGTCATGTGGATTGAAAGTTTTATATTATATTTACAGCTTCCCACGAGCAGTAGAATATAGTGATGGCTACACCCAATATGCAGAACACGAATATGAGTACTCAGCCAATACAATTATTTCCAGGAACTAAACCTCACAGGAACAAATGAAAAAATGTTAAAAAATGTGCATGTTGGCTGTTTTTTTAAACACTTTTTAAATGCATGTTTGACATTAATAACCCTTGTCTATAGTGTTACTTTACCAATGGTCACTTCTTCTTGTGTTGCTTTCCTTTGTGATAGTATTTTTCTGAGTGCTACTCGTTCCATTGTTGCTCTTGCTGCATTGAAACTAATTGTACAACCTACTGCGTACTCTAAGACATTAGTAAAATGCATATGAAATGCCAGTGTATATCAGCACTAAAGTTGTGACTCACTAGGAGCTAAGTGCAAATCTTGTCATGAGATCCATCACAGCACTGGGGTCATGAGTTCAATTCCCAACCATGAACTTATCTGTGTGGAGTTTATATGTTCTCCCTGTGTTTGCATGGGATTCCTCCGGGTGCTCTGGTTTCCTCCCACACTCCAAATACATACTGGTAGGTTAATTGGCTGCTATTAAATTGACCCTAGTCTCTCCGAGTCTTGTGTGTGTGTGTATGTTAGAGAATTCAGAGTGTAAGCTCCAATGGGGCTGAGACTGGTGTGAGTTCTCTGTACAGCGCTGCGGAATTAGTTGCGCTATATAAATAGCTGATGATGATGGTACCTGTTCCCTAGTGCAAGATATGTGCTGATGATGATGCCATGGTTAATTTTTTAAAAAAAAAATAACAACAGTGTTGTACTCTGTCTTGCCCACACCATCGCTGCAGCGGGATCACACAGTTGGGGCTATGCTAGCATTTGGTTAGCGCTAGGCCACCATAGGCAAACCAAGAGGGGGGGGGGGGGTTCCTAGTGCCTGGAAACCCCCCTCCAAACCTGGGGCACTGTATAATTGAGGTGGCTGGACCCTGCCCCTGCTTCACATGGCTCTGCTTGAAAAGCGAGAGCTGCGTGCACCTAACAGTAGTGCACGCAGCATTGCCCATGTATATTATCGGGATAGGAAGAGTTGGAGAGCAGCCAAGCACTGTCTAATATTATAGCCACGCCCCCATACATGCTGGTCACGCCCATTGACGGCATGTTGTTGAAACCCCCCTCTACAAATCCTGCGTTTGCCCCTGGCCACCCCTTAATCCCCTTCCCGCTCCACAAAACACCCTTTCATTGCCAAGAGCACCAGTGACATGTACTCTTCAGGCCCAATCTCATTAGGTGGAGTCCTCAAATAGGGACTGTTCTGGCGATACAGCAGCAGCAACATTCCATTGTAGTTAAATATACCCTTGAATCCTGTGTAACCTGCTCACCACAATTTCCTCATTTCCTTTGTGAGGTGTGTGTGTGTCATCTGGTCTATCTGTGTGTTAGAAGATGTGTCACACAGGCGGAGTAGTTACTAAGCAGACAGGAGTTTTCACTGTTGCATAACTGCTGTTGTCTGGCAGGATGAACTATGAGACAAGTGACCCGTGAGCTGATTGGACCGGGCACCATTCATATTGCCTTCAGTATTGTCTCACTTGCACCATTTTAAGGACAGTCGGGTAGATTAAAAATGAACATGTTACACGCACGTAAGGTTTGAATGAAGTCACCATTGAGCAACTTAAAAATGGAGCTCCAAACAAACAGAATAGCAGTTTCTATATACTTGGCTGTGTTTTCCACATCTATTGCAATAAAAAAGCATCAACAACAGTGTTACGGACGCATGCCAGGCTGCCGTATGGGGCCTCTGGACAGTCCATTGTGGCTGATCGCTCCCTTTGAGGCGATGCTGGTCTCAGATTTGTGGGAAGTAATGAGAAGTGGGCTGTAGCCAATACCGTCAAGGCCGTCAAATGAACAAATAATCAGTGATTCCGCAGATTCAAGCTGCTCAGGTCAAATACACCTGAATTGTGGTTGAGATTGTCACCAAAGCTATATCCTTCATAGAAATCTAATTTATTTTCTCTTCTCTCTACCAGATGACATAAAACTTTACTTCTGCTTAGTTGTGCTGCTATATGAGCAACATAAAGCCTTCACAACTCTATCACGATCATGCATCATTCAAGGCTTCATGGCGCCTACTGACATCCTGGGCAGTGACAAATCAGGGGGGACTTAGTTCAGCAGTTTGCACCATTTGAGGAGATACTGATCTTGGACCTGATTAATTAAGGATCTTAACTGAAGAAACTTCTTATTTAAGTCTCCTGGACAAAACCATGTTACAATGCAAGAGGTGCAAATTAGTTTTCTGTTTTGCACATAAGTTAAATACTGACTGTTTTTTCATGTAGCACACAAATACTTGATAGATTATTTGTACACTGAAATTTAAAGTTGATGTTTGTGTGCTACATGAAAAAACAGTCAGTATTTAACTTATGTGCAAAACAGAAAACTAATTTGCACCCCTTGCATTGTAACATGGTTTTGTCCAGGAGACTGAAATAAGAAGTTTCTTAAGTTAAGATCCTTAATGAATCAGACCCCTTATCTTCTATAGCATGTGCCAAATTGCTGTCTTAAAACCAGTTTCCTATCAGTATCGACAGTCCAACCCGTCTTGGCAGTCCACCAGTAACATCAGGGAGGAAAAGGAAGGGAGGGTAGTGTCATCTAAGGTGAATATCAACCAGATGGAGAATCTTGAGGCTCAGGAACAAGAGGCACAGATAAAAGGCATTCGGGTACATGTAGAGTCCCTTGGATAACCACCTGTAGCACCAATTGGAGGAATTTGGCATGGTGATACACATACAGCGTCCAGTAGCATGTGCCTGGATCTTGCTCACATATGAACAACACTTTGTCACAGATATATTAAACAGTGAAAGCCAGAGCGTACGTCGCTCATTGGTCAATCGAGGTCAAGCAAAATGGTCTCCCTCTGACTTCTAGTTTTGCTTTATATCCCTCTCTGGCTGGTTGTTATCTCTGCTGGTTGTGAGGGTGACTGTAGGGGAATAACCGTGGAGTCTCTAGTCAAAGGGCCAGCTTAACCGGGTGGGGACAGGTAAGGAGCTCATCCTGCGCAGATGTGCCAAGGGGCCACTAAACACTTAGGTGGATTCCTGATTGGCTCCATTGCATTTAGGCATTGCCAATGATACAAACTAGAGATAGAAAACATAGAAAAGAAATAAACCAATGCTCGGTTAATCCCATACCACCCCCCAGGGTACCAGTTACATGGCTATATAAATGCCCTGTATGGATACAAAATAAAAGCACAGTTGTTATTAGTGCTTATCCTTACTACTGAAAATTTGTATGTATTTACTGAAATGAAAATATTAGGTATTAGTTCATATTTTTGATCATAACAATGAAAGTCACAACCAACATCAAGGTTCCTAAACTTACATCTCTACTTCAAACTACACTTACCCATCTGCTGAGCAGTCTATGATAGCGGCAACCAGTGCGTGACCCTTTTCTGCAATAGCAGGAACAGTGCTAGGCTCAACGGGAATGGAGTTAGTAACGCTAACACTATGTCCCCTTCACAGGGGCAAACGCAGGATTTGTAGCGGGGGGTGTCCACACCACGCTGCCAGTGGGCGTGACCAGCATGCATGGGGGCGTGGCTATAATTTTAGACGGTGCTTGGCTGCTCTCCAGCTCTTCCTATCCCCATAATATACATGGGCAATGCTACATGCACTACTGTTAGGTGCACGCAGCTCTCCCTTTTCAAGCAGAGCTGTGTGAAGCGGGAGCAGGGTCCAGCCACCTCAATTATACAGTGCCCCAGGCTTGAAGGGGGGTTTCCAAGCACTAGGGACCCCCCCTCCCCCTCGGTTTGCCTATGCTTCACTGCCCAATGTTCTAGGCCCAACTCTTTGCCTCATTAACGGGGACTAAGATGACAAATGGAGCAGTTGCATCAGGCACAGTTGATAGAGGAACAGTAAACTTGACAAAAGCCCAAAATTTGTTTTTATTCATCCTGCGGCGCTGGAAGCTGCGATCTGCCACAAACTGTTGCCCTAACTCAGACTTAACAACACTGACAACATGGAGCTTAAAGTGCTGCTCCAACCACCGGTTAAAACAACTGGAGGTACTGCCGCAGAAGCTCTTCATTCTGCCCTTATGCTGACGTTTTCTGTGCTGAAGCCAAAAAGTTTCAATCTAAATCTAAACCCTTGGTGGAATTCTATGTAGAACACTGAACTGCCCGTCCCGCTGAAAATAAACACGCGGAACGTTCAGCCAAATGCGTAATAAGAAGAATTTCTTGTAGAACAGTTTTGAACATTTTGTTCATCTCTAATGTTTAACCTCACAGGTTGAATTGATAAACAGTCAGTCGCAGTTCTTAATGTATTAGTTGCATGTGTGTAATATCGCCATTAGTGTTGACAGTCTTCATTCCACATACTTTGAATGCATAAGAGAATGTGCAAGGACATATAAGCGAGGGGGCACAAGGAAGGATTCCAAAATATACTGTCAAAAAGACATTAGCTGATAGCGAGGGAGTGGAAAAAGCCAGACCTCTGACTATAAATACCCTGTTAAACTGAATTTGGTTTGTCTCCTCAATGGAGTACCCATCAAGCTTACTTAACAATAGAATACCTGTCTTGTACAAAATTTGGTATCAATACAGGAAATCCCTTCTCCCAAGAGCTTATTGAATAAGCCTCCTCCTTGTCAACCGCTTTTTCATTAAAACCACTTCTCCGTACTCCTCTCCCAATCTTTGCTCCCTACCTTCCCTCCCCACATCTCTCCACCCACCTCCCGTTTTCCCATTATACATCATCATCACCATTTATTTATATAGCACCACTGATTCCGCAGCGCTGTACAGAGAACTCACTCACATCAGTCCCTGCCCCATTGGAGCTTACAGTCTAAATTCCCTAATTCCCAGATAAGGCCATGGTCAGGAATTGAACTCATGACCACAGTGAGGCAGAAGTGCTAACCACTTAACCACCATGCTGCCCATACATACATTAAATCTAAAAAACCATGGTAGCAGTTCAGGTAACTTGGAGGAAGTTTAATGGGTCACACAATTCGTTAGCTTTTTATGCTCAGGTGCTCCTCACCACCGGATATGTTAATGATTTCATAAATTGTATTATGGTTATATGACAAAGTTATGATGTTTGCCTTTGTGGGTACATACCTGCCTGTTGTTTTCATAAAAAGATTAAAAAAGAAAAGCTATTGGCTGTGACTACCACATTCCTTCCATTATGTCTTGTGAACAGTCTCTTATCCTAAAGTTAGGCTCTTGAGGAATCTTAGATTGTTGATTTCGACACTTATAAGTGTGCAGATAAAGAGTCACTTTGCAAACTTTAAAAGAGGAATGAGATAAAACATCTCACTGGTTGCGTAGACCAATGGCATGATATACTTATTCACATATTTTCTCTTTTCAGACTGGCTTGTTTGTTCTACTTGTATAAAGCACTTCTGTGTTCTCCGAACAATCCTCAACTTTGTTATTTCACTTTCTCGGCTGTCTGACTTGATGATACTTCAAATAAATTTCACACAGTGTAGCCATTCTCTTATCTGTCATTGTTATTCGTATGCGTAAAGTGCTACCCTTACTTATATTGCTGCTTGCTATGAAAACAGCATTAAAATATAAAAGGCAGAGGCAGCGGTGATCAAAACTAGTTTTTGTCTTAAATAATCGTAATCCCGACAGTCCAGCTAGTACAGCAGAAGGAGCTTACTTTGAAAAAAAAACCACAATCCAGAGTTTGTCACATGGTATGATTGTGCTGCTATCTCAAGCACTCACTTACAAATGCTTGGGAATGGGAATATTGTCGTGGAATGTGGAGCATGCCAATAATTGCTGGATTGGACCATTTGTCTATAACAAGAATGCTCTTTTTGGGCCCGTGTCTCTAAGGAAAACAAAGCCCAAAAAAAAAGGAGTAAGTTTGCTCCTGGACAAACATGTGACAATGCAAGGGGTGCAGGTTAGTTTATTATTTTGCACATAAGGAAAATAGTGGTTGTTTTCTCATGTAGCACACAAAGACTTGATAGGTTTATTTTTACACTGAAATGTAAAGTTGATCTAAGACATACCCTACCCCAACTATAAATCTGTCCTCACATTTTAAATTTACCTCCCCCTCCAATGCAACATGGTTTTGTCCAGGTGCAAAGTTACTCCTTTTTTTAATGCTTTGCCTTAATGGCTGAGGGCCTTTGTGTCTGGGATGACTTTAGCTTCAACATGGATTATATACTAAGGAGCAAAATACCTGTATACAGCCACGCTTGTCATTTTGTATATATGTAGATCACTGATATGTACCAATTATATACAGAACAGTTTTGGGATTTTTTTGCTGGAAATTTTAGCTAAGGCTGCTTACTTACCTTGAATCTAACCTACTGCTGTATGAGTGAGAGTAAACAAATATATTTCATACTGAGCTACTTTTTGGACCTTAACTCCAGGGTCTTGGGGAACCAAAGTGAAATTTTGTGTGTGTGTGTTTTGCGCCATCATCACAGCCCCCCTGGGTGTGTCATTGCGCAGTGTGGGGTAGGGCCATGATGGAGCAAATCGTATCATCAGGAACTTCCCGGTGACGTAGAATTCCCTGAGATTCCGGAGTCTCCCAGACATTCCGGGAGAGTAGAGTATAATATAATTGTTAATTAAACTTGCTATAAAAGATAAGTTAGTGTTCGCGTTTCTACACAACTTCAGTTCAAGCTATTGTCCTGTGCTATCGCCATTTTAGGCTCTAAAAAGCACCTTGTATTGACTTGTTTTTCTTATAGTTTATTGACTATTAACATGGAAGAATAACATCATAGACAGTATATTCAACAGGGTATTGTAATGTTATAATATAGTACAATTTTTCTAGTCATTAATAAATTATTAATTCAACTGCTTTTATCCTCATATTTTTTAGAAGTAAGTACTGTGCCCAAAAATGTGACATTATTTCTTAAGGGGTAGATTTACTAAGCTATCTAAAAAAGCAAAACTGGAGATGTTGCCTTTAGCAACCAACCAGAGAGCAGCTTGATAAATGATAGCTAGAATCTGATTGGTCGCTATGGGCAACACCTCCACTTTTGCTTTTTAGAATGTTCAGTAAATCTACTCCAACGTGTTTTTTTTCCATTGTCGTAACTATTTTTTTGTATATTTTATGTAATGTCATTTATCAATGTGTTATCAATAATTTTTTCATAATGTTTGCCTAATGGAGCATATGGCAGGTCTAGAGGTATACAAATATTGAAGCTGTTATATAAAATTGTTTACAGGACCACTACATATGTTTTCAATACATTTATTCACAAGATGTTCTATGTGTTATGACAAATCCTTTTCTTTATCATTTATTTGTTTGTTTTACTTAGTTTTTACTATTTGTTTATGTATGTTTGGAGGGAGTCTGTTCAATGTTTATTGGAGGATGGAGAGTTCCAGAGATATGATGGAACATAAGAAAAGTCATGTAAATGTAATAATGCTGTCTTAGTGGGGGTAATATAGACAGTAACTAGGAGACAGCTTTGAGTATAAAAGGCTATCTCTCAATTTCTCATTTCAATTTCAATTAATTTAGGCACCAATTATTTAATCCTAAACCAATGCTCATTTTCTAACCATACTCCCCCGTTGGTAACCCAAATCCCTGTTCTGTGTTCCCACTACTCAATCCCAGTCCCTATTCCCAGTTTCCAATTCCTAATGCTATTCTCCAAACCTAGGTACACACTACAGGTTTTTCACCCAATTATTGTGCCAATCATTCTGCCCTGCTCTTTAATTGGACTGCTGAGCAGTATAACAGATGCTATAAAGTGCATCTCTCCTACTTGAACATATCTGCATTGTTTCCCATTCTACATTCTACCTTATACCCATTCCAATAATTGGAGTCCAAATGAACAGAACCTAAACAAATTTGTGTCCAAGGGGGAGATTCAATTAGCCAAATCACTTGGGGGTAAATTTATCAAGCTGCGAGTTCCGTCTGGTTTGAAAAGTGAAGATGTTGCCTATAGCAACCAATCAGATTCTGCTGTCATTTTGTAGAATGTACTAAATAAATGATAACTAGAATCTGATTGGTTGCTACAGGCAACATCTCCACTTTTCAAACCTGTCGGAAACTGGCACCTTGATACATTAACCTCCTGCAGCTTACAGTAATGGATTGTTCACTGCTCAGAAAAATCCAATCTCCATGCACTGACAGTAAGTTCATCTATTGCTCACTTACTTACTTTTACCGGGCAGGTCCTATAGTGGGCTACCTTGGTTGGGTCATTTTACTACCTGCATTTTTTTCTTTTAAAATGTTCCCAATAAGCTGTTGAGCCGAGTTTTGCCCCCAGGCTAAAATTTGCCATCCAGGTGTGTAAGTTATAGAGCCATCACAGCTATTAGCATCTCTGTGACAATTAATAAGCTAAAAACATGATCAGAAACAAACTTATAGCCCTGAATGGAACTAAGATCTCCACACTGTCCTGTGTAGGCTACTGGTGGATGGGGAACCACTGCACCAGTGACAGTTAAGGTATGGGAGAGGGGGCTGAGTGTCAATGGTGACAACAAAGGTGCCAGAAATAGGTATGTAGATGGCTGCATACTGATTTGCAGCTTAAGCCACCCGTTCAATTGCATCCTGGTCACTGTTGTGCAATCCTTGTTGCTACATGACTGACTGGTGCTTAAATGATTGTCCCCAAAAAAATTGTAGGTAAATGTAGACGCACAGGTTCTTTGTAAACCAAAGGATTCTCCCGAGGAGAAGAATAACATTTAGGGCTAGATTTACTAAGCTGCGGGTTTGAAAAAGTGGGGATGTTGCCTATAGCAACCAATCAGATTCTAGCTATCATTTTGTAGAAGGTACTAAGTAAATAAAAGCTAGAATCTGATTGGTTGCTATAGGCAACATCCCCACTTTTTCAAACCAGCAGCTTAGTAAATCTAGCCCTTTAGTGTTGCCCAATTAAAAGAGGCTCTGCTCCCTATGGTGTTTTGGACATAGCGTTACCAGCCTGTTCCATCCAACTCTAAACCCCCCAATAGAAAAACTTATTTTAATTAGCAACCCATACTTTAGTATGTTAAATGTCTCAATCCAATCCATTCATATAAATGCTTTTTAAATGTCGCTCTACAAGAACAGATACATTCAGCCACGCACTATCCTGCAAAATGAAACAGTATACAAAGCTGATATAGTATCTTCCATGACAAATGTCATTGTAAATCTCAGCCATTGTGTACACATGATCTTTGTTAACACCTGTTCTCTTTTTCCCTCTAGGTTATTGTTTGAAGGATTTCTTAGAGATGTTGAGCAGGTTTTATTCTCCAGCCTTCCAGGGATCTGTCCTGACAGGTAAAGAACAAGGGCGCAGTGCCTGAATATTAAAATATTAAGCATATCGAGCCTGATTAATCTCATACTTGCCAACATTTTTTTTTCTTTTTCCGGGAGATGCCGGCTGGGACGTGGGCGTGCAGGGGGCGGGGCTGCGAAATCGCGTCATTTTGGCCCCGCCCCCGTGACGGAATGACGCAAATCGCGTCATTTTACAGTGGGGGCGGGGCTAAACGCCGCGATTCCGGGTGAATCGCGGCGTTTAAACTAAATTTTTCCCCCTTCCTATCAGGGAGATTGCCACACTCTTCCGGGAGACTCTCGCAAAATGCGGGAGTCTCCCGGACAATCCGGGAGAGTTGGCAAGTATGATTAATCTTTGCACGCAATGTGATCACAACAGGGGAAAATGCAGGATTTTTAAGGGGGGAGTTTCCAAATAGTTGAATTCGGAACAAAACAAAAATAAAACATAAGTAAATAAAGTGCCACAAAAAGCCTTCAACATAAACTTTTTTACTGTAAATAACAAGTACATGTGAGTCACAAAATAAATAGTTATTCACACAGTCTTACATTATGTAATAATAAGAAAGCGGTGCGGTACTAGTGAAGCTATATAAACAGCTGATGATGATGATAACCAATATGTTATAAGAACCTCTATTTTATTACTTATTATTAAAGTAGAAATCAAAGCCTGCCTCGCACATTAAAGCTTATATATATATATATATATATATATATATATATATATATATATATATATATATATATATATATATATATATAATTAGTTATTGGGTTACAGGGTGAAGCTAGATACTGCCCACAACCAATCTTGTATAGTGTTTTGCTTCATAGACCTAAGACATATATATATACACACACAGCTCTGCATCTCAACCCTGCAGGCTCACCAGAAATGGAGTCTTGGGACTATGAATGAATATATATATATATTAAAAAATGTCAATTCTTAATACTATAGTCATTGTTAAAAAAGGTTGTAATTTAATTTTACGTTGAATACATAAGTCAGGATGTTCTTAATGCGTACTGTGTATAAAATGCATTGTTTATAGTTTCTGTTACTTACAAACACATGTTCTGATATACATACATGCATGTCATTCATCACTATCAGTCGGCACTTACACCTGTCCTTTAGCTGGTGCAAAAGATACAGCTAAAAAACATGAACCTAAGAGATGCTCTGAACTTGAATCAGCTGCCCCTGCATAGTTGCGCCCTTACTGTACATTGCCTACGTCTGTCCAACCCTTCTCACCCCCTGTTCCGCCCTGCATTCCGGAATGCATTCATGGCACATGCACAGAGCACTAACACACAAGATATGGCATGAAAATAGACTTGCATCTGGAGATGAATCAGATCCATCAGGTTTAAGTAGTCCACAGCTGTCCAGCTTTTTACAGATGGAGTGAGGCTAATGTAGCCTTAAGGCTTATGATTGGCTACCTCCCCCTGATTGGCCCCGCCCACTCCTGTTTTGATCGGCGGTGTCTTGAAGCAAGTTTAGTTTGTGCTGCTAGGACGAGGGGGGGGGGGGGGGGTCTGATTGGCCAGATCTGCTCCCCCTTGGATCCGCCACTGCTCACACCTGCCTGCTGCCATTCCTGAGCAAGCTCTGCACTGGTGGTGCCCCGATCTTGTAGATGAATCAACTTTAGGAGACGGTCCTCTTGGGCGTTCTTGGGCACCCTGAAGCCTTCTTCACAACTATTGAACCTCTCTCCTTGAAGTTTTTGATGATCTGATAAATGGTTGATTTAGGTACAATCTTACAAGCAACAATACCCTTGCCTGTGAAGCCCTTTTTGTGCAAAGCAATGATGACTGCACGAGTTTCCTTGCAGATAGCCATAGTTAACAAAGGAAGAACAATGATTTCAAGCACCACCCTCCTTTTAAAGCTTCCAGTCTGTCATTCTCTGACAGAGTGATGCTGAATACTGTATATTCACTGCAGCAAAACGCCCATTACCCACCTAGTTCACTCCCCGAAACTGTCGGCTGTAGTAAGTGTCCTTTGCTTGCCCTGGCGCACAGAACAGGGCTGCGTTCACGGATGTTTTGGCCGGTTCTGGACATGTAAAGAGTGATTTTGCGTACGATACGCTCAAAATCGGCAGATAGCTGCTTTGATGAATTAGGCCCCATTAGTCTAAATTCATTTTACTCCAGCTGAAGGGAAATGTTTGAAATGATGAATGGCAAACCTTGAACTTTAAACACTGTAATGTTTACTGTTTAAATTAAAGAATACTTTTTCATTATTTAAAAATATTACTTAAATAGTGCTTAAAAATAAAATATTTGGAAACATAAATATTAACATGTAGCGCAGGCCTCGATTGTGACTGGCAAACCTCGAAACAGATTGAGAATTGTACCGTTAACACGTTCATAGTGAACTGGTGACATTTGATCACATTTGGAATCAGTTCAAAATTTGCTAGCTTTTGTATTCACATTGTTAACAATAGTCTATCAACAGGAATCACACTTTAGTACCTGATTTGCACCAAGAGCATTCCATGTGTTTATTGTCTATAGCAGAACAATATTGCTTATTTATAATGTACAAAAAGACTGAAGGTAAAACCTATATATTATTTTTATAGAACAGTTCTACAATAATACTCAAAAGGCAAAGCAATAATCAAAAGACTTTACGCCACCTGCTGGTCGGAAGTGGTGCTGCAGCAGTGTTATATGCAGCTAGACTTGCCATCTAATAACATCATATTGCTTAGCTTAATAACACACTTTCTTTAACATTTGAAATTACTGTTGAGTGCAAATTCAATTTATTATTCCCAGCCTTATTTTACAATATTTAGCAACAAACAAAGTAGAAAACAGAGCAAATGAAATAAAACTGCCCATCAGACCGATCCCAATCAGAATTAATATGTGATTATTGTTAAATTAAGTTATCTTTATTTTATTCCTGCCAGTACACAGTAGGTTTGCAAAGTGAGGATCAGGGTGACAAACCATACCTTCATACACTGCTTCGTTGGGCCCCCCTATCGGCCCATTCATGCACCCAATTCACCAAAGCACGCCCGCATCTCAGTGTGATCACCAGAGCCAGATTAAGACCTTATGGGATCCCAGGCAATAATTGCCTAGGTTGCTTAATTGATCTGGCTATGGTGATCACACTCAAAAATTGGTAAACTCACCGTTCACTGTGTGTCTGTGAGGGTTCAACTGCAACATTGGTGCTATCATAAAATTGGTAAGACCTGATTTTTGAGCACCAAAGAATCAGGAAAGTACACCTTGAGTAATAAAGTTGCTTCATAGACAGATGCATTTACCATATTAATTAAGAACACAAATATATCCTCTATTTTTCTCTCCTAGTTCTTCTTCATGTCTGCATAAATCTAGCCGGCGGAATCAACATTGATGTGATCCCTAAAGTTCCAGTACCCGGACAGACGGTTACTTTGAGTGTTACTGGAATCACTGGAAATATCCGATTTTCCACCTGGTATAAAGGAGAAAGTACAAGTGCGACAGACCAGATTTTAAACTATTTCCCTCCTGACACAGAGATAAGAGGAGAAAAATACTTTCCATCAGCTAAAGGCCAAGCAAATGGTTCATTGGTGATTACAAATGTTAACACGACATTTGCTGGTTTTTATACAGTGCAAGTACAGACGAATACTCTACAACAATACTCCAAGGAACTGACTGTGAATGGTGAGTGAGCCGCACAAACACAATCTATGAAACATAACAATGCAACCTTCATGCAGCAATTTGATTGGAGCCTCAGCTCATTACTCTATAGTGTGGTTTAAGTTTAGATGCTCGGATTGGCTAAACGTTGGCATTGCTCCTCCCCCTTCAAATTTGCCTACAAATCAAAACAAAGGAGTTGGTGTCACGAACGCCCAGCCTGTCCCAGATACAGCAATCTGAACAGCTGGCCATGACTGGCATCACCTTAGGCATTTAGCAATGAATACACCTTTTCTACCACTACAAAGGATTTATTATGGTGTTCTTGTGTTCACCAAAACCATTTATTAATGTTTCACACTTAAATCACATACACATGTAGCATGAGCCTCCCTGGGCTTCGTAAATTCACAAAGAATCGCAGAGAATACGCTAGATAAAATTTATTTAATCTGAAAAATGTTTCCAAGGCTTAGTTATAAAAAATTAATAACAAGACATACCATAAATTGCACACGTACGTTTCAGAAATAAAATAGGAAATAAAACCAGAGTCACTACTTACTTATTTAAGACTTGGTGTGTGTGAGGGAACACAATTGCGAAAATGGGACATTTCAGTCTTGATAGACCCCCACATGAAAATGCACACTGTAATGTTTAAGGCAGAAGGTTTTAAACCTTTCTCCACATAGCTCTCTCATGCCAAACCTTTGGAGTTTAGCTGTCAATAAGGATAGATTGATCTCCCAAATGTCAAAGGGCTTTCGAAGTGAGCTAAGGATGTCCTGAGCTCTGGAATGTTCACAGGACCTGAGAGATGCTTATCTGTCTCTGGATTATTTCAAAAGATTATTGACACTTGTATAGGTTCAAACTCATGTCATTTAGCAATGCTCATGTTGAGATTACATTACAAGGTTAAATAAAATATTCACATTGTAATACATGAATTCAACAGAAGATAACAATCAGTCATTAGATATACTACATTATCGTCACAGTTGGCAAAGCTAAAAATTGTTCTTAACATTCTAATTTAGAACATTGGCTCCTGGATGTTCTATCCCCACCCACTGCATTTCCTGATCATCCAGGCTCACTGTTTTTCAAGTTATATTGCAATAAATACTTTGATCTTACTCAAATCAAAATATTCAAAGCCAGCTGGCATTATAACATGGTTTGTTGCGTGCTAGCAGCGTTAAAATATGCATATATGAATATTCACATGATAAAGCAATATACTGCATAATATATAAAAATCTAATAATAAAAAATACATGCACCAGGATTGTTAGAAATATTAAACATGTGCTTAATACATCGTAGTAAAAAACAAAACATTATATAACATATATATATATATATATATATATATATATATATATATATATATATATATATATATATATATATATATCTATAATATAAATGCTTAGTGGCGTGTGTTAGTCTGTGTGTGTGTGTGTGTGTGTGTGTGTGTGTGTAAAAAATAAAACCAAGCTGCAGCGCCACCTGCTGGGCGGAGTTATACCCTGACCTACTAGATTCTTAGTGTGTGTGGAAAAAAAAATTCAGAAAGGGCTGAAATTTGGTATACTAAGATGTTTTTAATTTGTTAATTTAATTTGTTAATTGTTAAAAGTGTTTATAAAGATTTTAAAAAAATATATATATATTTCTTGAAGGAGAAGTGACAGTTGGGAGTGGTTGGTGGTTGCCGGGGGTGACAGTGAGGAGTGGTTGGTGGTTGCCGGGGGTGACAGAGCGAGAGGAGTGTGATACTCAGGACCGCTAAGGGAGATCCCTGTGTCTGGATAGACATCTGGATAGATGTGGCGATGAAAATGAAGGATGAGGTGATGGAGAAGAATGATGAGGTGGTGACATGTGGACAAAACCACGTTAAAAAAGGGCGCTTACGTCGGGAAGTAACGCTCTTCCCCTGAGGGGGCCTGGGCTATGGCCCAAATGCATGACAAGAACCCTTTTAACACCTTAAGTAGCTTGATTTGACTAGAATGCATGAGTATCATGCACGGGTTAACATATATATATATATATATATATATATATATATATATATATATATATATATATATATAGTACTATAACATAGATAAACTTCTGCCCATTCATGGTTGAGGACCCCTTGTCCCATTGTTTAATGGCCTTCAATGAGTGATAATTGGATACAGGTGAAACAATCTGGCAAAGAGGGAAATAGATTGGGAAAAGTTAGTACAGTTTTATAGCAGAACTTCTGCCACATTGTATTAATCTTAATTGTTTCTTTTTTCAGGTATTGCCCCCACAGTGCTGCCTCCGTTTGCCCTCCTCCTCGGGATGGTACTATTCTCTGCTCTCAACTTTCTATGAAACCAAGGATACAATGAGGAACAGCCAATTAGAGGTAAGCCTTACAGTTAAAGTGTTAAAGGTGACTTGTCACCTGCACAGCGGATGTAGCTATTTTGTTAACTAAAGCAATATTCATGAGAATGCAGCCTATATGTGTTAGGAGCTAGTGAAATCACTGAGGCATGCTTATCTAGATTTAGGGGTCAATGTATCAAGCTGCGAGTTTCTGGCAGGTTCGAAAAGTGGAGATGTTGCCTATAGCATCCAATCAGATTCTAGCTATCATTTTGTAGAATGTACTAAATAAATCATAACTAAAATCTGATTGGTTGCTATAGGCAACATCTCCTCTTTTCAAACTCACAGCTTCATACATTTACCTTTTAGAATAAGTTTTTGGCATCTATGGCAAATTAAATAGAACCACTGATTAGGAATAATTCCTGCCTCAAGGATGTCACGTGTTCCTAGGAAATTAAACAGTAACAACTCCACTGTGTTTAGGTTTGGCCTTTAGTAACTCTGGCGGCTTTGAAACCACCGGAAAATCTTCCAAAAACGGGTGGTATTACCAAACCGCCCTTCAGCCCATGGAGTCATTCAGAATGTAGGTTCATCTGCCATTCCTCATGTATATAGCAGGAGAAACACTGTTTATAAACATATCCTGAAATAAACATCCATTGTTTCTATAGGTGCACAGTATGAATAAACCATTAGGTTTTTGTGGATTTTTAAACCACCAATATGAATAACCCATTAGGCATGTGCCGTTGTTTAAACCATAAACCTTCTCCTCAAGGGCCTAAAGGACATCTCTCAGCTTGGCTGGGTATTGAATTAGTTAGGTAGCAGTCTGATTCAACAGTTACTCAGAATTTATATAGAATGTATATAGACTTCAGAAAACTAAGATGTGGGTCGTTGTCTTTTGCCATCAATGGTTTTGGATTAGAATGGAGAAGATGTTGTCGGTACAATGTAATCAGAGCTGAGTAATGGCTTGAAGGGTTTGACTCAGTTCTTTGTATTTCTGCCTACATTATGTCATTTTCATCATCATCATCATCACCACTTATTTATATAGCGCCACTAATTCCGCAGCGCTGTACAGAGAACTCACTCACATCAGTCCCTGCCCCATTGGGCCTTACAGTCTAAATTCCCTAACACATACACACACAGAATATACAGCTTTAAAGAAAGGTAAAATGTGAGATATGATGGGGCCACAGTTAGGATCTTCCCGTGGCTCTCTAACGAATCATTTTACAATTATTTCAACTCTTTCAATTTTTTTTCCAACAGAATTTCTGGAGTGGCTTACTCAATACAAGATAAAGAAATTATATTCCAATCTATGGACAAGTGACTTATGTGTTGTGTCTCTGTGATTGTGTGCACCATGCCCAGCTAAAAAGAAGCATGTGACCTGGAACAGAATTAATCCAGAGCAGGAGATGGATTCATCCGTATAATTTTTTTTTTTATCTCTGAACAGTCTAAAACTTCACAAAGACATTGGTTGGATATTAATAATAACACGTCGGCTATGACTGTGAAAAAAAAAAGCTAAAATTCAAAAGTGATGCTAAGATATATGTATACACTCCTGGAAATAATATGTATATAATCGATGATTGATGATCATTGCTTATAATCTGTGAGTCAGTCTTCATTAGGAAAACTTGTGTATTATATGGAATATTGCACTACATAATGTAAATGATTACAGCTATTAGAAATCGCCTGGGAGATCTGTGACCTGTATAATTGCATATGGCCCGTGGCTTTGAGCCGTTATTTGGTCATGTGACTCGTCAGGTGACTTACGTACGGCCATGTCAGTTTTCATACCGTACGGCCAGGTCAGTAACGCACGGTAACTCCATACCTCTGACAATGTTCAATTTACAGATAAATCATGAAGGAAAATACGTTGTTCAAATTTAAGGTGATATCTCACTGCAGTGCTGTTAAGGTATTACATCCCCACTCCATTACAGACAGCTGCCACTTTTCCCACATATATAGCACGGTGTATGAACGGCATCTGATACAGGTCAAAAAGTTGACCCTGCAGTCATTTGAAGTGATGCAACATCACTGGCCCCGCCCCTGTGCATTAATCCACCAATCCACACAATGCATTCTGTGTAGCAAGTCTTCCCGACTGTCAGTCACTCCCTGCCCCTCTGTATGAATCCACCATACCTCATTGATGGAAAGTGAGCAGGTATAAAAAGAATGATATTAGATCTAGGTTGTGTGACCCCCACATACACACAATCATGAGCTGTTATGTAACAAGGCTCTGGTAGGCATGACTCATTTATACTTGGTGGGAAGGACCAATAGCTAGGGGTGTAAGCGATGCTGACAACATTTAGTTAATCTGGTTGAGCAGCTGAGGTCCTTTATAGCACCCCTGACAAAATAATGGGCAAACCCAGCGAGATTCTATTTTAATGTATTTCTGTGGCAGCTCAAACAGCTGCTGTAAATTGTACTGGAAAACTCTCATCATGTCTGCAGACACAGTAATTTATGAACAGTTCTTATTATCGGAAGATAAGTTCTCGTGGGACTCTGTAAATACGTTTAACTTATGGGCCTAGTATACCATGTGTTTTCCACAAGTGTTAGTAAGCATATGTATGCTGATCATTGTACATATGTATGGGTGGGCATGTGGGTTAATAGGAATAAATAAAATTATTGTGTAATGTTTTAACACTACTTTTGTAATATTTATGCTTATGATAAATGAAGGCCTGCATAGGGATAAAAGCACTTAAACGTCAGGCTTGTAGGCTTACATTGCACTTACCTTCAGGAGTTAAAGTTTAAGCCGCAGGATTCTTCCCTGTGCGCTCTATGGGGTATATTCACTAAACTGCGGGTTTGAAAAAGTGGAGATGTTGCCTATAGCAACCAATCAGATTCTAGCTGTCATTTTGAAGAATGTACAAAATAAATGATAACTAGAATCTGATTGGTTGCTATAGGCAACATCTCCACTTTTGCAGTTTAGTAAATATAACCCTATGTCTCTCTTAGGGTCCTTTCTGCGAAGTTCCTGGCTGTGTTTCAGTGAACATGCCTAGTGAAGCCAGAAGGGGTGTAGTCCTTCTGACGCCGTACGTAAGCGCCCAGGATTCTGGGAAGGTTGGCCATCTCTATGTTTGTTGTATAGTATTAGCTTGTCAGTTAAGCTTGCATTTGCTTTCTTCACCACCATCATTAATACAATTAAAAACTGTGACCTTAGTTTGCCAAAATTGAAAACTATGTCCGTGTCTTATTTCAGGGGATTAATTAATTATCTTTATGATATGAGGGGTAGACGGCCTTATTTTATCTCAATCATTTAAAAAAACTTGTTTCAAAAAAAGAAAAACAAACAATCACAAAAACACGGCAAAACATCCCAACTGTTCAATAAACAAAACGTGACTGTACAACATTAGCCTTGCTGAACTGGTTGTTGCCCAGGGTAACGTTGCCCCTGGTGCAGTTGGAGCATCATCTGATTGGACTACATGTTTTCATTGTAAGGGTCAGAGCATAAGAATAGCTGGTAAGAAGTACATTTAATATGCAAAAAAAAAGTAATTTTATAGAGCAGTTGATTAATACTGAAAAAGGGACATTTCCAGAGACCGGAATCTTTATCCCTGACACTGTCCCTGGAAATTAGGCACAGTTAACAATTATATATTTCATATCGACTAGACAATCAGGCAAGCCAGTATACAAAGCAGCAGTGATCAGCAAACACCGCCTCTCTACAATTAGTACGGGAGTTGGCGATAGCGAGATACGTTTCCGCCTTCTTAGGTCCCAATGCCAGTCTGGATTTCATAAGATTGGTGCTTCAAAGTAAAATAAATAAGCACTTTAACAAACATGGCAGCATACACCCCTCCCCAAATCCTCAACGAGCGCTAGACAACCAGGGCTAGTTTACAATATAACATAGAGTCTACAAACATGCGGCCCTTCTGCCATAGTGATAATTAGCTGGTGCCTTTATGGTAGGGGGCAGTGGTCAAAGTGGGCTGGTATACACTGCAATGCCATAGCGCCACATCATCATCATCATCTATTTATATAGCGCCACTAATTCTGCAGCGCTGTACAGAGAATGCATTAACATCAGTCCCTGCCCCATTGGAGCTTACAGTCTAAATTCCCTAACATAATCAGAGAGTAATATACCCATGCTGAAATGTGATAGGGCTATTCCCAGCCCCCCTAGGCTGTGGGTGTTGGGGTACATCAATGACAAAATCAAAATATTAGCTAAGTATTGCGTTTACTTATTCAGGTCCATGTTTAACCAATACAATTGTGAACTGACTTTCATGTTGGCAATGCATCCATTATTTTTTGTGAACGCTTTCGCTTACGGAAATATTGTTAAAGGATATTAAAATATTTGTAGTATTATTTTGGGACATTTAACTTCCTAGAACCATTCACTTGACATATGGAATGCAGTTAATGATGGCCACACAAGAAGATGATTGTGGGGGAGGCTGATGACCAATCTTCTCACATACATAAAATAATGACGGCAGTGGCCATTTACAAGGTGGTACGAGTAGTGTCATAGGAGCAAGGGCAGGGTTGCTTTGAAGGGCTGGGTAGCATTTGACGATGGTGGTAATAGCGACATTGGTTAAACCTACAAAAAAATAGCGATTTCAAGAATGCCTACAAAAATAAAATAATAACTTACAATAAAAATGACAGTGTACGTCCTCGACATCCTTGTGCTACATACCGATTGGCAGTGTTCATAGCGACAGTGATATCTTTGATTGGTTGCTATAGGCAACATCTCCACTTTTCAAACCTACCGGAAACTCGCAGCTTGATACATTTACCCACTGGCAATTAATGAGGTTAACATACAGATGTACAACAGAACAGTGGTAAATGCTGTATTGTTCTACTGGAAATGCTTTGCATTGAAATCAACCTCAACATATAGAGAGAAGAGTGAGTAATGTATCTCAGTGTGGAAACGTTTACATTACTTCCTTATTTGTATTTGACATATAGTGGACAGCCCCATAGAGCCAGGTGATAGAGCTACAGAGAGACAGACTGAGAAGAGAAGTAGAGGAATGTAATGAACACAGAGATTTATATAGCTAGTAAAATCAAGATTTAATGAAATCTTGACTTAGTAATCAGTAATAGTGATCAGGGAAATGTCAAAGTGCCAGGATTAGCCATAAGGGATAGTTTACTGTTATATGTTTAATTTTAATATTTGTGGACTGGATACAATGTGTTCCCAGAGACAGCACCTCAGTCAATGTGTTCTTCTATCAGGTAAGAGACGGTCTCCAGGGTGGGGATGTGATCTTATGTGTTATTGCTGGTACTGCGTTCTGCTTAATTGGGTTCAATGGTTTTATCACACTGTGGTTATTAAAAATACATCTATAATTATTTTAATGATGTTTGTTTTATACTGGTGTGTTATATGTGAGCACATTTTAGTGTCGGCATTCATTTAGTAGAGGGTGTTCATTGGGTTAAATCATCTTTCTTAGGAAATATTCTAATAGTGTAGCTGTCTTTATAGTGTGTTGCCTTAAATCATTTATAAAGTGCATTGCAGTGTAACTGATGTTCCTGCCTATACTTAATAACAGTGCACACTGTGTATTGCTTTGAACTGTGTTGTACAGAGGTAATTAGACTTAGGGCACTGTGCCAATGTCAAACCACTTATTAGTCTTCAAATTAGTGACGTTGTCCCTAGTCAGATTTATACTTATCTATGGTAGGTAATGGGTGATAATCAATACAAGTGAAATATTTGCAATATGATAATATAGGGCTGATTTATTAAGGCACAGAAAACGAACGTCAACTGTGTTTTGTTTAAATGCATGTAAATTGAGCATACTCACATCCTTGTTCAACAAGGAGCAGATCTGAAGAAACGTCTCTTGTTGAATACGGGTCTACAGTGTATTGTGTCTGTGTATGACAGACACAATATACTACAGAAGTGAAAGTTGCTCAATCAATTGGTAGGTTCGTAGCAGGTGCTTGAAAGGGTGGGGAGCAAACACAGAGAAAGATCCCCCAGCACACTGCTATAACCAGCAAAGGAGCTGCTATTGCTACTTGTACATAAAAATGCAGAAATCTCAGTTGCACACATTAGCAAATGTATGGTAAGCCACTCGAGCCGTCAAGGCGCCATGACAAGGCGGGTAGCTTACCATATATTTGCAAATGTGGGCATCACTATCAATCGGCACTTACACCTACACCTGCCCTGTAGCTGGTACAAGTCATACAATAGAAAAACATGTAGCCTTGATATGTCCAGCGCTTGATTCGGACACTGCTGCGTGCACTTGAGCATGGCACTCCCTTACTGTACATTGACTATGCGCATACACACAGTCCCCTGCGTGTTCAGACCATGCAATCATAGGCTGTCATAAGGGTCCTTTGTGCTCCAAGTTTACTTGGATGTTGCTGCACTAATTGGTGCATACACCGGTTCTGGGCATGTGTAGAGAGATTTTATGCAAAATATGGCACAGATATATGTGGGTGTTATCTTTACTGACCAAACTTCTGAAATGGATTTTCTAGTTGTTTTTAAACCACAAATCCAGGGATGTTTTGCAAACTTTTGACAACAGCAAGTTTATGTAACCTGTCGTCTTCCAGCTGTTGTAGAATTACAAAGGCTTGCAGGACGTGTTGGGACTTGTAGTTCTACAAAACTGGAGAGGCACACATTGCAAAATGATGGACTGTAGGATGTCATTGTTATCATATTACACAGTGTTTTATCAAAAATTTATTTTTTTATTAACACCAGTCTAGTTAGCCTAGGTTGTTGTTCACTGATTATGAATTAACTCCCTACTGCAGTCCTGGTGATTGTTCCTTTCTGGAGAGACGGTCTCTCTTTTATACCTAAATCTTCCTGTATCTCTGTCCTCCAATAAGGTCCCTCATTTGAGTCTGAAGTATAGATTTATATTGAATTAGTCTTATGCCACCTTCCAAAAAATATCTGTGACACTCCTGTATTTGTATCATAGTTGCCTACTCTCCTGCAATGTCCGGCAGACTCTCAAATTTCTGGGAGTCCTCCTGGACTCCCGGGAGAGCAGAGCAACCTCACGGTTCCCGGCCATTTGATAAGTTAAGCTGCAGGGGCGGGACTTATGAAGCGATTCGCTCGGCACTGTGGCCCCGCCCTGTGCTCTAATAGGCTAGAACATTTTATGTCAACTCAGGGGGCAGGGCCAAATGATGCAATTTGACAAGTCCCGCCCCCACACACCCACCTCACCCCCGATCTCCCAAAGGCAATCTTGCCAAACTTGACAAGTATGATTGGTATTGACATCTGTTGTTTTTATGTAACACTTGAGCTGAAAATAAGCTCACTGGCACATAAAAGCATCAAATGACCCCCATGAACAGTTATTACTATCTTTCCTATTCTCTCCTGAATGCATGGCAGAAGGAAACATCTTTCCTTTTACACTACTAGAATGCTGCTAAATCTGCCTCGCCCTTATGTGCATACCATAGCCACTGGCATTATGTATGAATGTTATAGGAGAGGAAGGGGGGCAAATAAGTCTGTATTTAAATTCCAACTAGTTAATGGTGCAGACAAAGCAACATATTAGAGTGTTTGCAGTCTGTCTGGCATGTGAATTAATAACAGGTAGGTTTTCTGTTTCATTTTTTTCGTCCATATACTATTAGTACATCCAAATATCCTCCATTATGTAAACATTAGATTTAACAGGAGAGAGTTTTTGTATACTGCACTTCGTGTGTATGGGCATTGTCTAAGTACACAAACAAAGAGAATTTGTTTGAGAGACATAACAGGGGATTTCATTATGAGAGGCAGCACAGTGGCTCAGTGGTTAGCAATTCTGCCTCACAGCGCTGGTTAATGACTTTGATTCCCATCCATGACCTTAACTGTGAGGAGTTTGTATGTTCTCGCCATGCTTGCATCTGGTCCATCTGCTATAGAGGCCCCAACACGTCTGAATTATTTTTTGTATCAGGATGTAATAAGTTTCCCAAAACATGTATTTAAATGAAACTAATGTCTGAGCTATTTTTAGTATCAGGATTCAATGTGTTTCCCAAAGCATGTATTTAAATGAAATGCAAAGTTAACAAAATTTATTTAATAATCTATATCCCAAAACCTGCTTTGGGCATTATTCGGAAAGGATCTGAGATGCAGGATGCAAGCCACACAGACAGAGAGGCAGTGCCCCCCCCCCCCCCCCTGCTGTGTATACAGGCTAAACAGAGGTGTTAGCCACTGAGATGAAAAAGGTGTAATTAACAAGAGGGACTTTCTTTAGAAAAGTTATACAAGTCCAATCATGACATCCTGTCTCTGAAGTTACAAATCAATTTCTCAGAAACTAATGCATTTCCTATACAGATATAAGACACAATATAATAAAATAAATACATCTCTAATACACAGTATCAAGAAACAGTACATTTGCAACAATATAAATTGGCACACTGTACTTATAATTTAAATATATTATTACAATAAGTTATAAGTGATCCAGCCTCAAATACTTCATAGAAAAGACAATAATCAAGCGCTACGATTACCATAGGGGTAAGACATTTATGTATATTGAAAAAAGCTAAGCAACGCAAATTACTTGTATGTTTAAAACTATGCATTGGTAACCTAGATTGTTAAAACTGAGACAGATCAATGTGAACGGTATTCCAGAGATGATCTAACTAATTTCTGTGAAATCTTCAAATTGTTCTCCTCTGGTAGTTTCATATAAACAATTTATATATAAATTGTTTTAGGTATCGCAGGGTCCGCCCAATCCAATTTAACACATGTGAAAACAGGAGGGGGGGCAAATTACAATTAGTAATGTACCTTCCTGACAAAACTTAGCACTATTAGTGTTAGTTTCACTTACATTTGGTTGTTTATGTCTAGGTGTTGATCTCAGCAATACATATCCTGTCTGTGGTTCCTGTTGTACTGCGTTCTGTTCCACTCATCAGGGGCTGAAGTCGCGTGATTAAACTACGACAGGCATATTCAATCTGTTATTTTGGATGGTTTTTAAATGCACTTCCTATATGTGGAACAAACAGAGAAAGAGGGAGATTAGCAAAGGGCAAGTGAAAAGTCAGATGGATAACCAGAGGCGGCCTGTGAAAAACAATCGGGGGACTGCTTAGAGAGAGAGTTAGAACAACAAAGAGACCTGCTTTGAGAGACATCACAGAAGAAATCATGAGAGAACACTGTCACAAAAGTGACTTGGATTTTACGATAAATGACTAAACAAGGTTCTAGAACTCAATCTTGTACCCACTTATCACAAAGGTTACAGATGTAGCTGAATTCTACCCTAAAGCAGTTCTCTCCCACTTAAACGCTGCCACCACCAATTGAGTTAGATCAATAACAACAAAAAGGTACGGTGCTTTATAACAATAACAAAACATGTGACAAACAACATATAGATTAAATGTAAAGCAGGTATGAAAATAAAAGGGATAAATGTACTATGTAACGAAGAAATGAAAATATCTACTTTTTTCCATTACCATGGCCCCCACAGCTAGGTGGGTTGGGAAGGGCCCGATACTACTCAATGAGGGACATGCCGATTTTTATGTCTACACCTTACCCAAGCAGGCTCTACACATTGTGGTCTTGTTGGGTATCATTAAACAAGTGATTACTGTGCTGTTAATGCTCTACTTTCTCTTTCAGCTCTCCTCAGTCTGTGGATGGATCTGACCTGTGGAGTGATCAATATCCAGCTGATCCCTCAGTACCCAGTGACCCAGGAATCTGTCACTCTGAATGTTACTGGGGTCACTGGGAGAATTCTGTCTTTCATTTGGCATAAAGGACCATACACAAGTGTTGAGTATCAAATTCTTACATATGTTCCTCATAATACTTCCCCACTACTTAATGGAACCCTATACTTCTCTCGGGCCAGACCTTTCCCCAATGGCTCATTACTGATCTCAGATCTTCATACCACAGATAGAGGTAACTACATTGTAAAGGTGCAGACAGATAAACCAGCGCAACAAGCCTCTGTGAACCTGACTATCTATGGTGAGTATTATGTTATCACTGTCCCTGGATGTGTCTACTTAATTACAGCTCTTGTTACCAAGCTGTAGAACATAGACTGTGTCCACCAGTGAGATTGTTGCACCATTTTCAGACAGGATGAGCTGATTGAGAAGGGAACAGAGGGAGACAAGTTGCAGGGAAGGGGATGTGTTGTACTTGAGCCATGCCCATGCACCACTTTATCCAGTGTTTACAAGTGGTGCTAATAGAGGTTACTGACAACTGTTAGGAGAGCAGGGGAGGGCTGGCAAATGGTAGCCCGTGGTGCAAGTCTTGACTCAGCAGCCTATTGGGCACATTTTATTTGAAAACTGTAACCCTTCATCTCCATCAATTGGCACTTTCTGACGAAATCTGGGCCTATAGCTTTCGTATCCTAATATCACATACACTATATGGACTACATATGACTTTACACAATTGTTTAAATGTCTGTAATAGATCTCCACTTTGTATTTGCAATAAGCTGCTATGCATTGTTGTTTTTGTGCAAAGAATAAGTATTGTCTTTATAAGTGAGTTTATCCCTTAAATTTTAAATTTGCATCTTGTTATCATCTGACTGTTCCTATAATGTAATGGTTGGAGTATAAGTTTTTGGTACATAGTCCTGGCTACTAGGAGCCTTTAGCCTCTTGTACATTTAATATATATTTTATGTTCATTATACATTTATTTTTTTCACTTTTCTTTAATTATTTTTAGTGAAGCCTATATTCTCATATATATTGACTTTTTTCTAATTTGGCCTAATGGTTAGGTGTTAGGGCTTTCCATAAACTGGGTTTATGTTTGGTTCCAGCTTTCTGAGGACCAGGGATAGAGAGCTGGAGTCTCTAAAAGAGCCACAACAGGCTGTGTACGCTGTGGCGCCTGCGTGTGCGCTCGCACAGATGATCATACTGCTTGAAGGGTTCCATTCCTTTAGCGTTATAAGAAAACCCACAGATTATGGTGATCTGTGGATTTTCTTAACCCCTTAAATGCAAAGGACAAGTGGGACTTGTCCTTAGCACTTTAGGGTGTCATCTAGAGCATGAGTCCCACACATCCTTTAGCACTCAAGAGGTTAACTTAAGAATTTTAGAACGTAGTATGTATTGTTAGCCAAATAATTTAAAAATTGATTGTCATATTTGATCTTGGTGGTTTGGACCTTGATGGATTCTGTATCCAATTCATCACTTTTGGAATGTATATGTCACAGGAAAGGAACATTTTCTTATCGGAAAGGAAGTTACTCCTTCTCAGAGCAGGTGCTGTCTCTTAAAATACACTGAGAAGCAAGTCAACCCCTAAGCTAATGTAATAAAATTGTAGCATTTCTTGTCTAGTTCTGTCTGTCACAATCCTACACTTAGATAGACCATTGCAATAGACCTGTTAGGTTTGACGCTGAGTGATGGATGTTCCAGTAAATTTATTGGTCAGTCCAAACATGGTGGGAATATCATCATTCATATGAAGGAGTAAAATGTAGTTATGATTTACCTCATGAATTTTATTTCTGTAATACTTTACTAATCAACATTGTCAGTAAAGTCTATGTGTCATCACTCCCTATGTTCCTCCATCCACAGAGCGGGTCAGTAAGCCTAAGGTCACAGCCTCTACCTCCCTTCCCAAGGAAAATTGCCCATTCATCCTGACATGTGACACCTCTAATGCGGAGAGGATACTATGGACCAAGGACCGTGTCAGCCTCCCTTGTGGACTCATCTTATCAGAAGATAACAGGACTGTCACTTTCCACATTGTTAAACTAGCAGACTCTGGAGAATATCTATGTGAGGCTGAGAATCCAGTCAGTAAGAACATCAGTGATCCCTACACACTAACCGTATCCTGTGAGTACTTGTGAGATTACTGGTTGTGTTCAGTAAACTGACTACATAGTGCTCCTTATGCTGTATAATCCATTTTTGTAAATAGACTAGTATGTACTAACTCAGTGAGGGGTAATATGTAGTAGGTGGAGGACCACAGGAGTGGCCTTCCAGACTTCAAAAGGGCTGCACAGAGAAAAGTGGGCGAGCACAGAGCCCTCCCTTCTCCTCCAGGTGTGCTGTGTGACCTCCCTGCGCTGGGCAGAGGAGGTCATGTGATGTGGAAGTTGACTGCTCCCGTTCTAACAAGATTGGGAGCGGAATTGCCTCACCTGTTGCTTCAATAATATGATGAATGTACCACACTGTCATACTACCAGTAATTTGTCTTAAAATAATTCTCTATATTTTGCTGTTTTGAATGTTTGCCAGGCTCTCATATTATAGAAATACACTTACATTTGTAGTAGTTTCTAGTTACTATTTATTCATTTCTTTAATAGTGTGCATAGAATTTTACAAACAGAAATCATTCATGCTTCCTTTACACAGATCTTGCTACATTCTCACATTTTCACACAGGAACTCTCCCATAGGGGGGGTTGGTTTATCTCCTGTCTGCAAGAAACTATGCCCATGACCTTAGAATATGGCAAACAATGGATAACTCCTACAAACTAGCTGTATCTAAACTGTCTTTGAGCTATGAGAGAATAAAATGGCTATAAGGCAACAAGATGACGTCAGCTTAGCAAAATCACATTTCTCAATGTCATACAGACCCGAGAATCCATTGAATAAGAGAGACCATATGTAACCAATATACAACTCTCATAGAGTATGTCCAGTCTATAATACAGTCCTGTATAGGTGAATCAGACTTTCTTGCAGTATTTTGCTCACCAGTTAGATACAAATCACATCCTTACTCTATTAAAATGAATGTTTGGAGCTGTTACATGCGCTATCGCTTTGTGTTGAGTGTCAATCATAATGAGCACTGAAGTCTACTTCATCTGTATAGCCTGAGACAACAGTCCTAAAATAAATAGCAGCTTCGTAGGTGTTAACACTTCTCAAGGATCAGACAGTGATGGTTACTAATAGCTGAAACGTATGCATTATTAAGTGCTTTATCCATTTAAAAGGAAATATTTGAAAAGCAAAATCTTGATATTAAGAATTGCTGTATATTTTGATCATCATTAAAAGCATAGAGCCCAGTTTCTGCATTCAGTTACCATCATGAATGTATAAATGTTTCTGGTGAGAGTGTATGTTGGTCCTAACATCAAACGCTGCCTTTTACTATTTTGACATAGCATATTTTTGTTGTTGCAGATGGCCTGCAGAATGTGCAAATAACAGGCCAATTAGATGTGCGTGTTGGGTCGGTCATCTCATTAAGATGCTCTACCGATTCTGTCCCACCTCCCAGCTACCAATGGAAATTCAATTCCACCGATTTAAATATAACACAAAATACGCTCCGCGTTGATCGTGTTTCACTTAAAAGACGGGGAACTTATATCTGTGAGGTGAATAACTCGGTGACACTGCGTACTGCTACTGCCTTTGTATATGTCAATGTCTCGTCGGGTAAGTTCATAAAGACTTTTTCCAACCTAGGACCAGGTAAACTTGGTGCATCAGAGCTTACATTTAGTAAGACCCATGAAACCTGTTTATTCATAAAATGCAGTGTAAAACATGTGAATCACTGACTTTCCCTATAAATAGTAATAAAAACAACACAGCATAAAAACAATAATTTTTTTAGTTGCAAAGGATATTTGAACAATATTTAGGGTGTTTTGTGGTTGCTGTATTCAAATATGGAAATAGTTTTTTCGGATTGGCTCTGGTACTTGAGATAATGGCTATTAATTAATTAATTAATTAATTAATTTAATTTCCTCAATTAATAGGGAACGTAGCCATAACGTGTGCATATGGAAATCTACCAAAATATTATAGAAGGTGAGATATCCTAGGTGTTCATTCCGCAATAATTCTAATATTTCCCCTTGGTATATAAGTGACTCTCAATCAAAAGGGAGAACAGGTAGCACTCTACTCTATTTAGGGGCAAGAGCAGCTTCACTACAGGGGATATCCCCTTCCCTAGTAAAATAATGAATTTATTTAATGATAGCGCTCAATTGCCCTATATCAATGGGTGTGAGGTATGAATAACTATAAAAAGGGCATAAGCTACACTTAATTATACCAAGATGTACATAAATTAATCATATAAAATATATAAGAAATGGTCTGATAATTATTATGCTGTTAAAAGGTGAAAACAGCAGATGTAGATTGAAATGACAAACATTTAATTGCACATTACACAAAATGGTTAAAATATGATCAATCACACAAAAAAAAAAAAGAGAGAAATATTAATAAAATATAGGGATGATAATGCTACCACATCAAACAAAGGCACATCATCAATATATATAAAAAAAGATCCAATGTCCAATATCGCAACATAAGTATGTCCAATAGATTTTTGTATGATATGAGCCCGGAAGAACTTAGAGGAAATGGGATAAGATAGAGTCTGTATGGTAGGTCCAATAGGAAGAGTCTTTGACCAACCTTTTAAAACCAGTCCAGTAGTTCTCCTTTGGATGTTTCCTGGTCATCAAAAAGGTGGGTCCCGGTGTACAAACAATAGCGCTTCAAAGTGTACGTTATGCCCTTTTTATAGTTATTCATACCTCACACCCATTGATATAGGGCAATTGAGCGCTTTCATTATATAAATTCATATAAGTGGCTCTGCCTGACTATTACATTTTTTGCATTTTCATATTTTTCAATGCAGTACCAATTATCTCAAAAATTAGAGCAAAAGTAGCAAAACTGATGTCCTATTCGGAATCAGCACCCCAAAGTTACCCCAAAATCACTCTGTTAATGATTGGCAATAAAATGAGTGTTGACCGGTGTAATCTATATCTGTCACATTACGAAGCCTATGGGCTATTTAATCAGCATTCCATTTTCCAGATGGTGTTTGTGGTAAAGATGTATTTTCTATTCTAATTGTATTGGTTTCATCTATACCTCATAGCCCCCTAACAGGGCATGTTTTCCATATCTCCTTGCTGGAGCACAGGTGTATTCATTACTGGCTGACACATTGTAGCAGATCCACAGGTGGTACTAATTATTACACTTGTCACCTGGACAATCTAATGTGTTAGAAAGCCATAAGGACTGTGTTGGGGAAATCTTGGTCAATACGAAAGAAATGAAAATTCTAATCCTCTCCTTTAGGGTTTGTACCTCTTTTCGTCTTTATCAAACCACCAAGTATTAAACTGTTTACCTCATTTAATAAAATGCACTTTTATTATTAATCAGCTTTTTCTACAGTGTTATTATATAATGCATTACAAACATTTTTTTTGTCAGAATGTTCACCAACAACATCTGGGTGGAATATAGGATCTGTCATTGGAATTGTAGTTGCTGTGTTGCTATTGGCGGTTCTTGTAACTCTGTTAGTCTACTTATTCCTTATGAGCAAACAGCACAAAAAGTAAGTATTCTCCATGTAATAAAATCTCAAACCAATCAGTCTAAGTAGATGACCAAGAACGTTGTCGCTTTTGCAGGATTACTGTTTTCTAGTTTCCTCCTCTGTTATCCTTCACCGTATCCCATGGTTCACCCTGCTACCTTTCCTTCTTATAGTTCCCAATTGTTTCTAAGTTCCAGAGATGGTTCTGTGGTTTTGTAGATTTGCCCCTGAAAAATTTGCCTGGAAAGGTCCCCGTTTTCAGTACTGATCAATAGAAACTCCTCTTAGATTGTATGCTGATTGGAAATCGTGTTACCTATTCTTGTCTGTTGATTATACGTTGATATTTATGGAAGAAGGGTATTTAATACATGCACTATATACATGCTCCTTCTCAAAAGCAAATTGTTCTGGAAAAGAACATAAAAATTGCTCAACATGTATTCTCTGATGAACATACTGTTTTTTTTCCAGGCCATCTAATAACATTTATTCAGTGGCGGAAATCCCATCTAGAAATGGTGAGTTACATCACCCATAACTGTCTTCAGTGTTCAAAATGTAAGATGACATCCATGCAGCATCAATACGGCAGTGGATATTAGAATGGTATTATAAATTTGTTGAATTAAAACTGTTGGGTTTCGCTTAAAAAACCTTTCAAAACTGATCATTATCTATAGGCAACATCCCCACTTTTTCAAACCTGCAGCTTAGTAAATCTAGCCCTTAGTATTATATTGAAAGTAAGTTAATCAAATTTATTTAGAAATATATGAATAATAAAGGGGATATTTGTAGACCATTGCTGAAATAGATAAGTAAAGGTCAATCAATCATATTTAAATGGCAAACTGCTAAATAAAGCATACATAAAACGAGCGATGGTATACCAGTAATATCCAGCAAATTATCACAAAATCACCACCTACATCTGGCTAAACAGTAGTTCCTTGACTACTAACCGGCCACTTACTGGCATCGGTGGTCCTGCCCACAAATTCAAACAATATTTTTATCCTCTACCCTAGCACTACAAAACCAATCACAACACAACAAACCATTTATCACACCCATTTTGGTACACCTGTGTGTGTGTGTGCTAGAAGAAGTACCCAGAGGGAATTTAACCCTGTCAGCTTCCTGCTGCAGACTAGCTGTGTTTTTAGCTGTTTTCCTATAGCAGAGGTGTGACAAATAAGCCTCTTTGTCACAATATATATATATATATATATATATATATATATATATATATATATAATATATATATATATGTATTTATTTATTAGAACTGGGTGACCTTGGCTCTTCTCCAGAGCCCACCTGTTATACAGTCTTTAGATGCTCAGATTCACGTGATTGAGTCTGAGTGACTCAAAGTGAGCTCCTGAGTTGGCATTTGCATTGGTATATTACTAGAATCAACCACCAGCAAGTTACCCTCAGCAGAGAGGGTAACTTGATGATATCATTATCATTATAAAACGTCTCATTCTAATGCTTCTTAAAAACAAGAACATGCGGCTTTGTGTAACTCTTTGTGATCACAATGCACTACTGTGGAGAATGCAGTATTTGTGTGACTAACCTAGAGGATCTTGAGGATTAAACCAGTGTATTGTGATAATGTCATTAAGGTAGTACAGACCATTGATATGAGGAAGTGGAATGTAGATGTAAGGGATGGAGTTTCAGTTGATATTGGACTGAGGTGTTTTCTTCCTGATTTAGTTCTGGTTTCTGTCTTTCTCTATCTAGAGAAGTGTTTTCTATATCTAATCAAAATGCTAAAGCAAAGTATCCAAAATTGTAACCCAAACTCCATGTCATGGACTAGAATAATCGGTCGCATACACAGCTCGCCAACTCACCAATCATAACACACACCCAATTACAGGTATACCCCCATACTAACACTCTCACCAGACTAGCTCAGACCTTCCTGATCTGGCACACAGGTAAAACCTTATTATTCTCAAGCCCCTTTCCCAGGGCTCTCATTCCTACCCTGCTCCAACCTCCCTCCTGTGAAAACCCCCGGATTCTAATCAAACTCCTGCTCTTATCCTCCTACTTCACTCAAGCGACAAAAGTAAGCTCAATTCCCAGACTAAATTAGTAATAACACGCCAGCTGCTGATACCAAAACCATAACCTATGGATCAATGACCTGGTCACTTTTGCTAGTATTTAATATAAGCACAAAACAAAGTGTATATTCCAAACAAAGGAAAAATCAGCAGAACAATCAACTCAGGCTCTTGTAAAAACAAAAGTATATTACACTTTGTAAGCTTTATTTTATATATATATATATATATATATATATATATATATATATATATATATATATATAAAGGGCTAGATAGTGCTGTTCATAATCATCATTGCACAGTTTCCAGTCCTCGCAAATGATATGTCTCCAAAAAGGTTGATCTGGGAGTGTGTCTAATTGAGTTGCTTTTACGTGAAAACGCCCATACTGTAATTGGCTTACACCTGACCTTTCTTTTTTTTGCCTCTCCAGGTGTAAGGGGTCACAAGTTGAAAATATTTAAATGTCTATATATGGACACATGTGTATGATTTTTTTTTAGTACATAAACGCAGCACAGAAATGCAGACGGAAAAACAGACCAACATTGAAATTGAAATTAGACCAATTTTGTGTAGTCCCTAATATCCGGGACAGTCCCATCTTTTCAAGATTTGTCCCTGGTACTTTTCCAATTTTGACCAAGTGTACCTCTTATTCACCATACTGGTTGGATTTTTTTTTTACTATCTATTCTTATTCTATGAGTTTTATATTTTAATATTATTGAAGAGGCTTCTCAAAAATACAAATAATGCATTCTTGCATACACCTGATTAGCACCTTGATGATTTTGCTCCATGTCTTTTATCCGAGATTTTTCTTGTAATTCAGCAATAAACAACCACAGACTGCCAACTCCTTCATTACTGTTTATTGTCTCATTTAGGAAAAGAGAGAGTGTCACAATTATAATGATTTTATTAATAGTTTACTTTATTTTCTTTTAGGTCAGGCCAACACAATGACCATGGTAAGTAGACACATTATTGTTATATAGTAATATTATTATTATTATTAATGTTGACATTCAGTATCAGTGGGGCAGATTAGGCATTAGTACATGTCAAATCCAAAGTATGCTACCAATGGATCAAAGCTAGGGAACAGAAAACACACTATGTTGCTGTTGTATCATATATCTAAAATAATTGGCACTATAAATCTGCCATTATATGGTTTTAGCCTTGCAGAGTAAAAGTTACATTGTTATCTAAAATAAACTACCTCTACTAGCACCTCTCTTATCTTTTAAGCATGTTGTACACATGTCCTGGAACTTTGTCACATACTCATTATTTTCTTGCTAACTTCTAAATTATATTTGAAGCAATCTTAAAAGGCACAACACACAATATTAAATCACTTGTATATTTACATTTCTCAGTACATGTATGTTGGTACAGAGAGGGAGGAAATATTTCAGCAGGTTAGGAGATAGGTCCCCTTTTTATTTGTTCTGCTTTTCTGTAATGTTTTCTTTGTAGTATAGTCCAGCCTTTATTTACACTTTACTTCTGTACAGGGGCAGAACAGTACTGTTATTAATGCATATAGTAGCCGAGGAAGCAGCATTATGCAGAAAACAAAACCTCCTCCTATGCAAGGATAGATATAAATGTTTCTTCCAGCAAATTCACAAATAGATTAGTTAAACTTTGTCTTAGACATGGGGGTAAATGTATCAAGCTCCGATTTTGAAAATCCAGCGATTTTCACGCAAGTGTTTCATCTCGAAGGTGTATTAAAGTGAGATTTCATGTAAAATCTCCAGAGATGTATTTCTGTCAAAATCACTATACAAGTCTCAAATGTACAAAGCTGCGATTAAACAAACTCTCCTGAGTTTGCTGTAAAAATTTCCAGATACAACACGCTGCATCCTAGCAGCGTGATTAGTAAACACATCACTGTTACACTGTCTGTCTATATAGCCGTGGGGACCCCCGCCCGACCACTATTAACCCTAGTGCTGCCAGCCCACTGCTGGTTGTGTGAAAATCGGGGAAAAAGTTGCTTGGGGTCACCCTGATTTTCACACAACCAACACTAGGCAAAGCAGGCTGGGGTTGGCGGCACTATAGCAGAGGGACACGCGGCAGAGGTTCCCCTGCCATAATGACAATCAACCCCAGGCTGTTCAGCGCTGGGCTGGATTCCCTAGGGAATAGAGTCCACCGAAAAAAATGAGCGGGCCCCCCTCTAGGAATAACAATGTTACAAAAACAAACTGACGCCATTTTGTTTTGTGTCGCAGCCATGCCAGGGTGCCCTAAACAGTCTGGGCATGCTGATGCTTTTATAACTACAAGCACCAGCATACCCATGGTAGTCAGGGCATGCTGGCTCTTGGAGAACCACAAGTGGGCAGATTCGGGAAAATGCCCTACGCTTCCGGGAGTCCGAACCAGAATTCTTTATACATAACTATAAAGATGGGGTGTGCTGACCAGGGCCGTAACTAGGGTTCGGAGGTTAGGGGCAAATACTCATGGTGCAATGCTAAAGGGGGTGTAGGAACATGGATATTTTAGATTTATTGTGTTACAGCTAAGGGCTAGGGGTGTCAATTTTCCTTCTTGCCCCAGGCACTAACAACTCTAGCTATGACCCTGGTGCCGACAGCTGAACCAAGATGGTGATTGCTGAGCGGCCCAGAAGAAAAATAGGTCATGTTAAGCATTCCTAATCGAAGTATATTAATAAAGGCTCCATTTTTTATTGAGGACATATTTAAACACAATTATTGCACGTGGTATCACCTCTATCATGAAGTAGGAAATCAATGAAATGTGATGGAAAGTTGGTCATTTCTAAAAAAAGATCAGGCCATGGTTATCTAATTGCACATAGAAATGGTGCAAATGAGTTTATAGACAGCTATGCAGAATACCATGAAAAGTCACTTTGGGATAACCATGGCTACATCAGTGTGGCTAATCAGTGAAAAGGTCATGTAGAGCAACCAGCGACATAGAGGTCATGTCAGGAGCATTAGCGATAATACTATATACAAAATGAGAAACAGAGCTAGTAGCGGAAGGACAATGCAGTGACGATTATGTCTTAGCAAATGACCATCTGGAATAGTCAGATTTTTGGTAACCTGTGTTTATATTTCATTTCAAGAACAGCCGGAACTACAATATGCCGATATTGAGTTAAATATAAACATACCAAGAAAACAACAGGTATAGAATGGTAATAGTATACAATGTTACTATTGGTAAAGGTAATATTATACAATATATACATTCCTTCACTTATCCTAAATGCAAACGGGCAACTTAAATAAATCCGTAAATGAAGATATCCTTTCATTACTGTACTTCCTCCTGACTAGTTCTGCCGTCAGTATATTCCTAGTTTCCTCTTTGTAGTAAATACAGCAACTTCTACGTACATTATAGACATTGATTAATCTCAGAAATGTTATCTTTTTATAACCGGTGCATTTATTTTCATTTTAGCAACCGCCTGGGTCATTAGGTGAAAACGGGAGCCCCCAGGGACAGCCTCACCCTGAGACCGTTGTGTACTCTGAATTAAGGTTACAGTGACCCCCTGCCTCCTGAATGGGAAATAATGCACAATTATTTCTACACTTGTTTAATTTTATTACACGTCTCTACCACTTGTCTTTGTATTTCTGGCCGGTCACACACAACAGACTGGTAACGTAAAATGTGTATTTTCAACTAAACTCTGGATGCCACTAACTAGTGCAGAATGTGAGCTGTTGCAAGATACTGTATGTGTGTCCGTTTATACTGCTGCTTACCTTGTATCTTTTATTACTTTGGTACAGCTTTTACTTTTATGTAGCTATTTAATGATCATTTTTGCCTACAATACTTAACAATGTTTTTACATATTTGTCTGTCTGTTTCCTTATTGACAATATGTTGCTCTGAATGCACCGTTCTAACGGGGACTGTTTGTTTTTTAAGCAACATTTTCCCGATGGAAAAAAACCCCCAAGGGGTATATTTACTAAACTGCGGGTTTGAAAAAGTGGAGATGTTGCCTGTAGCAACCAATCAGATTATACTTATCATTTATTTAGTACATTCTATAAAATAACAGCTAGAATCTGATTGGTTGCTACAGGCAACATCTCCACCCTTTCAAACCTGCAGTTTAGAAAAGATACCCCCAAGTGTTGTAAAAGTGGAAGTCAAAAGAGAGATCTTGTAGGTAACTGATTGCAGGAAAGACATTTATTTAAAACTGCAGTTGATCAAAACAACATGATACTTTCTGGATGTGGGAATGTATGGGTTTAAATCATACTTGCCAACTAGCAATTTTTTTTCCGGGATGTCCAAGAACAAGTGGACATGTAGGAGCGGGGCTTGGCAAATTTGTCATCGGCCCGCCCCCTAAACTGTCATCACCATTTTTGGCCTATAACAGCAGGGTGTGAGGCCACGATGATGCTTGAATCTCTTCAATAAGTCCCGCTCCCTCCATTTAACTTACTGATCTGGCCGGGATCTGGGAGGTTGCCATGCTCTCCCAGGAGTCCGGAAGAACGCCCAGAAATTAAGAAGTCTCCTGAACATTCTGAGAAGAGTAGAAAACTATGGTTTACATTTAATATCTCTTGTTTCACTGTTTTATTATGTGGCATAACTGTCAGAATCAAAAACCCAAATGAAGTGCAAGAAGGGGATTTAAAGAATGGTACAGAAGGCAGCATTGTGTATCAATTGGACGTGTGTCGAATTTGTTTCTCGTACTTCGTTACAATTTCATTGTCATGTTTAAAGTGTGCATGTTGGTATTCTGTAATAATAAAGGGTAATTATCGCCAAAAAGTGTAAAATATTGTTTCTTAATTTATTTATTATATCGGATTAGTGTGTACGCTGCAGAGATGAATGAGTATCGTTCCAAAGCACATCGTATTATTTAATTTTATTTTTTAACTGAACTAAAATCTCGTTCATCAATGAGACGATGCTGTTCCAATCCTGCAGTGTGTCTGCACTCACGACCAGCAGTGTCCATAGATCTCTATGGTGTGTACAGAGTCACAATCTTTTCAGCCAATGACAGATGAAGAGCACAGATCTGAAGGTAAATCATGTAAAATGTGTATAATGTGTACACATGAATCAGCTGCTGATCGGGACTTTTTTTTTTTTTATTAATTGGTAAAATCGTTAAGGATACCACATCAGAAGAAATGTTGTACAGTGAGTACCCAGCCTAATTCAATGCGGCACAACATGGCAAAATTAATATCATACCTACTGTACAATATTTGAGGTCATAAGTGTACATAACACCCTGTTTTTTTCTTAAACTTTTAATGCACAAAATAATGTAGACTTTAAAAACCTAATCCATGAGTTGATTTTAATTTTGAATTCAAATATTTGTATTATGAAGCTATATGTTTTTCAATAGATAACACTGTAAAATTTAAGATAAAGTAGTTATGGAAAATGCAACATAACAGTGCACCCAGGTAGAAAACATGCTGTAATATTGTACAACACTGTATTGTAGGTGCTGACGTATGGATTCCTCAGGAGCAGAGATGCGACATACACAGAACACAACACTACACTTCGGTAGATCCATTCCATTTTTGTTTCATTTATTTGTGGGGCACTGTTAGGATTCCTAGTGCATTCAAGAAGCAGCAACAGAAGTATGATAAACCAAATGACTTTATGCAGGCAAAATACATAAACAGGAATTCAGTTCCTGGGATATGTAGATTTCCAGGTTGCAGTATAACTCAAATCCACAGATATGAACAGGTGAGATCAATGGCAGAAAAAGTCCACAGAGCAACAGGTTCCAAGTAATGACTGATACAGATAAATAGCAGGGACAAGTATAATGAGTTACTCCAGTCCAGGAGGCACAAGGCTGTCCACAGACAAACTGAGTCCAGTGATCAAGCAGAGATCAGGTTAAGCAGAATCCAATAGCCAGGCAGAAGTCTGGGTCACAAGCGAAATAGCATAGTCCAGTAATCAAGCCATGGTCAGGGCAGCAGGCAAAACAAGCAGGGTTTAGGAATCAGGCAGAGGGTCACAACAGGAGATCAACAGCAGAAGCACAAACACTTGAAAAGAGAGGAACCAGCAGCAGCCAGGGATTAAAGATGAACTGCACAGAGCAGAGCTTGAGGCAGGTATTTCAAGCTGTGGAACAGGTGCAGTTCTAATCAGGCATCGGGCAAGGGGATTAACTCCTACAGACATGGTGAAAAGTTCAGGAACAGAACAGCAGCACCTCTGGTGGATTTGAGGTACTGCTGCTACATACAAAGAATAGAGTTGTGACAGGCGCCATAAGGAACAGTTGCATTTGTCTCTTATGGTCAGTTCAACAAGGTTCTGCATGCTCTGGCAGACATTGTCAGCTGTGGACGGGTCGGCGATTGTAGTTCTACAAGCACCAGCATGCCCAAGCAATCAATGGCTGTCAGAACTTGCTGGGACTTGTAGTTCCATAAATGTGCTTAACCCATTATCCTGGCGGCCACCACACAGGCATTCCAGGTGAAGTCCTAGCGATATTCAGCACAGGGTCTACCCTAGGAGTTCCACGCATTTTGTGTCCGTGTGTATTCTGTAGGAAATCCAGTCTTGTGGTGACAGCTCTATGGCTGGTATTACATTATGACAGAGGGACCACATGCTGTGGGTCTCTGTGTGATAGTGTGACCAGCCGAACCTCACATAGCCTGGTGCCAGCTGTCGATTTTGCAGGGGTGCCATGTGCTGTTGTCCTCTAACATTAACAGTAACCAGCCCAAGGGTGGTGGGGGGGCACACTGTTCATTTTATTTTTTATTTTTTTAAGAGGAGTTGGTTTTCAGAATGAATGATATTCACGATGTGCAGTAACAGTCCCCGAAAGCACATTATACTGGTACTACATGCAAATGAGTAATGCCGATTTAGACGACTGCCATATAGTATTGCAATACAAAATTAGAACTCAGCGCATCACAATATAAACACATTGCTTTATTCCTAAGTGTCAACTACATCTGTACACATTAGATTATTTACAACGTGGTAAAAATTTTACTTGTTAATACAACCAAACCACTGCGGCTCTTTGAAAGGGGAAATTGCTGCACACAACCATAAAAACACAAACCATACAAGAAACAGCTGTGATATAGTTAGTCGGTGGGATAAAAATAAAATAAATACTTAGTAGTAATCGCTACTTCCTCCAAAATAAATTGAAAACGTCTAGTTCACGTATGAAAAAAAAAATTCAGATTGAAAGGAATTGACTTACTTAAAATAAAATCTTATACATGTAATCAGATATCTCAAACAATTATAAACAAACAGTCACTCTTAAAAAAATAATAATATTAGAGGTATTCAAGAAGACACACGCGGACTGCATCCGTGTCGATCAGATATATTAATAATCTTACAGTCGTGGAATATTAACTTTTGTAAATGTAGACCAGACACATCAAGTACTTTTAGTAGAGTTAGAGGTATGATTTTTTTTTTATATTAGGAACCCTCCCTGGTTAGTCATTTAGATTCACTCTGATAGAGAATGTATCTAACTGTCAATTATTTGTAGAATACAGTTTTGCATTTGGTTCTATGGGCAGCACAGGGGCTTATGTGCTTAAAAAAACATATATGTATGCCCCAAAAATAGGGACTCTCATTGATTAGAGTTAGGACTTCCCTATTAGCAGAAGCGCCACGACGTGGCGGGTGACTTAGCATGCATTTGCAAATAAAACTTCAGCATTTTTATGTACAAGTAGAAATAGCAGATTGTTACTGGCTATAGCAGTGTGCTGGGGGATTTTCTCCTTATTTGCTCCTTTCAGGATAACCACACCCTTTCAAGCACCTGCTGTTAGCCTATAAATTGATTGAGCAACTTTCCTTTCTGTTTTGGTCAGCTCTTTTGCCTCACAGCACTGGGTTTCCTCCCACACTCCAAATTCATACTAATAGGTTAATTGGCTGCTATTAAATTGCCCTCAGTGTCTCTCGGTGTGTGTGTGTATATATATTAAGGGATTTAGACTCTAAGCTCCAATGGGACTGATGTCAGTTCTCTGTACAGCGCTGCGGAATTAGTGGCGCTATATAAACAAATGATAATAATATTCCTGATCTCATGCTTCCAGAGACCTCAATGGTAAATTTTATGGTAGACAGACAAAATTACTTCAGTCCCTGCCCCATTGGGGCTTACAGTCTAAATTCCCATATATGCACACACAGACACAAAGACAGCGACAGACAGACAGATTATGGTCAATGTTTTAGCAGCCAATTAACCTACCAGTATGTTTTTGGAGTGTGGGATGAAACCAGAGCACCCGAAGGAAACACGGGGAGAACATACAAACTCCAGACAGATAAGGCCATGATCGGAAATGGAACTCATGACCCCAGTGCTGTAAGGCAGAAGTGCTGACCACTTAGCCACTGTGCTGCCCTATTCAGTCAATATTCAGTCAAATTGCATGTTCATTATTTTAAATTTTTATCCCATGAAAAATTTTCATGTCAATAATTTAGGGCACGTCCTCGGTCATCACTGGAGATGAGCTACATGTGAAAGTACTTTTATGGTGGAACAGGCTGTTTTGCAGAGCTGCAAAGTTCAGATAATTTTCAAGTTCTGATTTTACTTTGCAATTCTGCATTTTATGGAATGTATAGTCTAGGAATAGACCTGGGATGATAATGGGCAATTCATTCTGCTGCTTCTTGTTGTTAAAATAGGATTACAAACCCTCAACATCAAATTCCAGTGGCGAAACTTGAGAAATTTCACACCAAATGTGGAATAAGGCAAATATTTTGCAGAACACTTTTGAAAGTTTCTAAGGGGTATATTTACTAAACTGCGGGTTTGAAAAATGGAGATGTTGCCTATAGCAACCGATCAGATTCTAGTTATCATTTGTTTAGTACATTCTACAAAGCGACAACTAGAATCTGATTGGCTGCTATAGGCAACATCTCCACTTTTTTGCTAAACATACCCCTAAGTCTCTAACAGTAGGCTGCTACTCAGTTGATAGACAGTAATCCGCCTGATGCAATGCTGCCATCTTGTTGCCGGCTTTGGCAGGACAATATACATATCACATGTTATTTTATTATGTATTTAGCTCCCACTTGTCTCGATTTTCCTCTGACTTTTTGCACTACATCTCTCTAACTCTCAATTCTTATTTTCCCCATTGTATAAATGTCTTATACGACCAAGACAACAGTATATGGAGCAATATTATTTTGCAATTGTTATTTATTTGGAAAGCAAATTAAAACAATGCATCATATGACCTTTACATAATTATGAGAGCTCTAATCATGACATTATCCTGAGGCATCTGCTGAGTCATGAATTCCTGCAGGACTCTGAGCTCACTAAGTAAGAGCTGGGGAATAACGTGAAATATTGCAGAACTGTTCCTGGTAATCCTACATTCTGATTGGATCAGCCTGCTCTCTGTGCAAAGTATCAGTAATAATAAAGATTATACATAATCCGTTTTTAATAAACATTTTCCTAAACAGTGCTATACAAATAAAGTTAAATAATAATAATAATAAAAATAATAATAAACAGAGCACACGCATCCCTCTCTCCCTTCCCTATTCTCTACAAACAAGAAAATGTGGCAGACAGCCATGACTACTGTTAATAGTTTACGCTGTTGTAAAAACATTGCTAATCTCTGCAAACAGGTGATCCTTATCAGTGCTGTAAATAATATATCTTGTTTCCAGCTAAAAAAGAACAGAGCAATGTGAGGAGTTTGTATGTTCTCCCTGTGTTTGCGTGGGTTTCCTCCGGGTGCTCCGGTTTCCTCCCACACTACAAAAACATACTGGTAGGTTAATTGGCTGTTATCTAAAATTGACCCAAGTCTCTCCCTCTCTGTCTGTCTGGGTCTCCCTCTCTGTCTGTCTATGTGTGAGTGTGTGTCTATATTAGGGAATTTAGATTGTAAGCTCTGATGGGGCAGGGACTGATGTGAATGAGTTCTCTGTACAGCGCTGCGGAATTAGTGGCGCTATATAAATAAATGATGATAATGAAATATCCGAAAATGAGCCTATTAGCAGCCGGAGGATATGAATTTAAACAAACATATTTCAGTGGACTTTATTAGCTTCTACACAACTTAACAGCCTATTCACAAAATTGTCTGTCCTTTTAGTGATTCTGGAAAGAAATCAGAGATATAATTGCAACTATTTAGCTACAAGACCAAGTGCCTCTTGTACCACAAATACATTACTGTGTTGCTCTAAATCTTTGCGCAGCAAATAAAACTTCTCCGGGTAATTTGCACTGGTTTAGCAGTTTCTAAGTTAATCCATTTTGTTATAACTGTTGTCATGTGTTTTACAAGTTGCGTGCAATTACCTTTCACATTCATTAAAAGTGATACAAAAATAAACACAAAATTAGTTTGACGAAACATAAAACTAGTGACAAATCTTCAGCTGATCAAACACAATTTACCATATTTTGTGTGATTACGTGTCAAATATATTGCTTAGCTTCAGTCAGGCTTTCACAAAGTTAGTTTGTCACAATCTTAGTCAGTGTGTCACAAACTGTATCTAAAAAAAAGGTTTAAATGGGAACAATGAAATTAGTTTGCTGATGAGAAAACATTTAAGTTCCGGTATATGTTTTAAACACAAAGTATCTACTGTAAAAAATAAAAACTAGTCCTTTCTTGAAATGAATAAACCATTAAAGTGTTAGCTGTTGGGCCAGAGAAGACCTAGGTTAGCTTCTGCAATTGTTATAATGTTTGACCTTGTTTCTTTTTGATCTACAATAACTACTGTATTTTATAGCTAATCAGGAGCCAATACATACTTATGTACAGACCCCACAACGTCAATTTTAACTTTATGGGGGACCCGAGATGTGTAGCGATAGTCAATAAGGTTCAGCGTATACAGTATAAAATGTACAATGGGTCAGTGGCTGCTGCAGTTTCAATTTTAGGATAACACAGGATGATTTTTTAAAGCAGGGGTGTCCAACCTTTTAGCTTCCCTGGGCCACATTGGAAGATGACGAGTTGGTTTGGGCCACACATAAGATACACTAACAATAACGATAGCTGATCATCCAAAAAACCATTGAAAACATAGTTATATATATATATGAGAAAAAAAGATATATATATATATATATATATATATATATATATATATATATATATATCACTTTTTTTCAAATCCCCCTATACTTACCTTTTAATCGGCTTGTTCTCCTGTCCTCTTCTCTTCTCCAATTCTGTGCTGCTGATTGTTCTTCTCGCGCGGGTGTCTCCTCTGTGCTGCGCTCCGCAATGGATGATGGGCGTGATGACATCACGCCCGACACTCACTGTGAGCACCGCACGGAGAAGGAGACAAGGGAGGAAGCCGGAGTACCAGCTGACGTTACTGCAAGGTAAGTATTTTCTCTTCTTTTTTTTTTTTGCAGGATTTTTTTTTCCATTAACAGCGCTGCCCCCTTGCCACAACCAAAACTCCTTCTGGGCCACATTTACAGGCGTGCTGGGCTAAAGGGTTAAGTATGAACTTGTCTTCTACCAAAACATTTGGCATAAGCAGCAAAATGAGAGGAGTGAGAGATTTAAAAAGAGCTAAAAAAAAGGGGGCGGAGGGTGAGCCCCAAAAATAGAGAGGGGGGGCGGATAATAAGACTGAGCTAGGATTACAGTTCACATGGACTTGGCCCAACAAAGATTTTTTTTTTAATGTTTAATAAAAGATATATATAAACTCTTGCTCCCTCACCACAACAGATGGGAAGCCACAGATTGCCTACGTTTGCACTGACCCAGAGACCTGTGGCCATTAAGGGGTTAACAGAACACGCAGCCGTATTAGAAAACAGTATCTCCTTCTACTAGGAATGTTGTGCCTGGATATCGACCCTCTACATACAGATAGAAGAGTGAGTCATGTATCAGTTTGGAAATGTTGGCATTACTTCCTCCTTTGCATCTGTCAGATATTGGACAGCCCAGTAGAGCCATGTGATAGAACTACAGAGAGAGACAGAGGAGGGGGACAGACGGAGAAGAGGAGCACAAGTTCTAACGAAATGAAAGTTTTTTTTACAGTTAATATAAAGTAAACCTAGTGAATTTAGAGTTATACCGGAGATTAGCAGGATGAGGGATATGTCAGAGTGCCAGGATTAGAGAGAAGGGAAAGTTTGTTGTTAGTTTTATAACTGATCGTTTGTGTTTGTGGACTGGATACAATGTGTTCCCAGAGACAGCACCTCAGTCACTGTGTGATTCTATCAGGTAAGAGACGGGCTCCAGGGTGGGGATGTGATACAGATTATGTTATAGTTGTATATTAGTTTCTTGCATATACTGTATAACAGTGCTCACTGTATTATGCTTTGGACGATCCTGTACACAGGGAATTATATTTGGTCAGGATGATGTGCTGGGGTCAGGCCGCACATTTATCTTCTAATTAGTGATGTTGTCAGTGTTAGGATTTACACGTCTGTAATATAATGTGTGGCATTCAATACAAGTGATGTGTTTGCAAACTGATAATGTAATGTGTGTCCTTACTATGCAGAATATATTTCTGATATGGACTTTTCAGTTGTAGGGAAACTGCAAATCCCAGCATGCTTTGCAAACTTGCAACTACAACTGACCTGTTTAACCTTTTATTCTCCAGCTGTTGTGGAACGACAGAGTTATGCTGGGCCTGTAGTTCTACAAGAGGAGGGGACTCACACGTTGCAAAAAAAAATGGACTGTAGGTTGCTTTCGAATTAAATTAACTCCGTACATTCTTCCAAATTGTTGTGTTTGGACCCTAATGGTCTATTTATCAATAGAAACCTGATTGCGTAGAAAAGGCGTTTTTTTTATTGCCCATGCAAAGGTGTTAACCCTTTAAGGTACAGGGCAAAATGAAGAAAGCACTATCACTGGTGAAAACTTTTGCCCCTAAATCTCCCTGCCCCTCTTCCCTTGCACACTGTTCCTGTTTCAGGACTGATAGTATAGATAAGTGTTTCCCAAACTCAATGCTCAGGTCCCCCTAACAGTGCAGGTTTTCCATATCTCCTTGCTGGAGCACAGGTGTAGTCATTACTGACTGATACATTGTAACAGATCCACAGGTGGTCCTAATTACACTGTGTCAGCCAGTAATGAATACACCTGTGCTCCAGCAAGGAGATATGGAAAACATGCCCTGTTAGGGGTCCCTGAGGATTCAGTTTGGGAAACACTGATATAGATTTATATAGATTAACAAATGTATCAGCTTCCAAAATATAACTGATTGGCTTCTGAACTTTGTAACCTACATTCTCTGACAAATTTTAATGCTTTTGTTGTTATAGAAAGGCCGGAACAGAAAATATACTGAGTAGCGTATCAAAAACGCACTGCTCTGCAGCATTTTAACATCACAAACAAACGCGTGCGGGTGCCTAATTATCAACCCTAAAATTATGTGACAACGTCTGTTTCAGCACGGTCTAGGCAAAATGAATTAACAGGCTGTTTAACAAAACCCTCACACAGGAAATATCAGAGATATCGCCTGTATTAGTCTAAATATTGCAGAATACCGCAGTCTCCATAATTCCCTATGGGGGTTGCAGTCTGAACCAATTTATCAAACTCTATTAATAAATAGACACGTTAAATAATTTCTTATCATTGGGATAAGAATTGATAATTAACGTTCAAAAAAATGTGCATGGTTATAAATAGACCCGGAACCTTTATAAACATCTCTCCTATCCTCTCCGCAACGCCTGGTGGAAGTAGACATTGTTCCTCTTACAATTCTATGCTCTACAAGACAAGACTGTAAGCTCCAATGGGTCAGGGGCTGATGTGAGTGAGTTCTCTGTACAGCGCTGCGGAATCAGTGGCGCTATATAAATAAATGGTGATGATGATGAAGCGTACGTACGTCATCATCATCAACAACATTTATTTATATAGCGCCAGAAAATTCCGTAGCGCTTTGCAATTGGGAACAAACATTAATAAAACAATACTGGGTAATACATACAGACAGAGAGGTAAGAGGGCCCTGTTTGCAAGCTTACAATCTATGTACGTCAAACACAGGACATGAATCGGCCATATCTGGGTTGTATTGTCCTTACAGCACATGGCCTACGTTAGTCTGCCCCTTACCTCCCCCGTTCTGTCACTCAATTTGTAAGTGTCATTTGCATTCAGATATGACGTTTCTGGCATGCGCAGTGCAAGATGCACAATTAGTGCAAAAACACAAGGCCACAGAGCTCATTTCTGAGTCGCTTTATACATTAAATGTTTACTGCCTTTGCTTTCGATGGAGAAGACACCCTGTGATTTTGTACAGTAAAGTCTATTTAACAAACATCACAACGTTACATGTAACAGAAGAAAATATTTCTAATCTAATTGTATTTTTTTTCACATTAGCGGAACTGTAATCCCAAAACGGCAGAGGCTTGTGTGACGTACGTAAATCTTCAAGTCGGTATCTCCAGGACAGCTATATATTCCTCAGCTGACCCAGAGATATTTTATTCACAAATTGGGGTGAAAAGTGGTCTGCTTTATCAACACGTCTTTTATAAATTCGCTCTCATGTGCCCAAATAAACAGAATGATAAAATCATCCTGAATAGTCCTTATTTGTTAACAATGGTACCTGGGTGATGTTAGCCTGTATACAATGTATTTGTTTCAAGCAGTCTTGATGACATTTGACTTTGGCCTATTAGCTGGGATTGGTGTAACCTTTAAACATGTGATTACCGGCTGATTATACTCTACTTCCTCTTTCAGTTCTCCTCAGTCTGTGGATGGATCTGACCAGTGGGATGGTGAATATTCAGCTGATCCCTCAGTATCCAGTGATCAGGGAATCTGTCACTCTGAGTGTTACTGGGATTACTGGGACAATTAGAACTTTCACTTGGTATAAAGGACCAAACACAAATGCTGAGAACCAAATCCTCACATATATTCCTGGTGATCCTTCTCCACAACTTAATGGACCTCTATACTTCTCTCGGGCCAAACCTTTACCTGCAGGCTCATTAATAATTTCAGATCTTAATACCACAGATAGTGGAATTTACACAGTGAATGTGCAGACACAGATAGCAGCATTGGACGCTTCTGTGAACCTGACAGTCTATGGTGAGTAATATGTTACATCTGTCCCTGCAGACATGTGATGGATAATAACTTTTATTTATTTTACTTTGTCTGGCTGAATACAGTGATAGTTTGAGCTGAAGTAAAGCTCATTATCACACTTGCTGCTCAGACATTGGATCAATAACTGGCTATGTCTGTCTTCCACCATTGCTACCGAGCTGCGAAACATAGGTTGTGTCCACCAATGAGGAGAAATGTTGCATCATTTTCATATTGGATGAAATGCTGGAAAACAGTACAGAGGAGAGGTACAGAGGGAGCTGGAGCAAGCTGGTCTCTCCGATTGCAGGCAGTGGATATGTGCTTGTACTTGAGTCATGTCCGCGGACCACAAGGTCCAGTGTTAGCTGTGCTTATAGAGGTTAGAGAAAGCTGTTAGGAGAATATGTCAGACAGAGCTACACAACTAAGTGATCATCTTCTTCCGAGACCAAACAAGGAACCGTTTTTCAGCAGTAGAAATGTGCTTTTCCTATCTGTGTATGATCTATGTGCAAGATGGAGGATGGACCACATGGAATAACAAGATGGCGGACTGACAATGACAACATTACAAAATGGAGGGTAGACCACATGGCTCATGTCTCTGGAGGCCATCTTTACATGTTACCCAAATAGTTCATATTAAACACTACGACCAGGATCTTAGCAATATGAATACTAAAACTCCAATAATATAACATAGTACTTACAGGTCCACCACTCTCACATTGCTTACACAGGAGCCATCTTGTCCACTCAGTTTATCCAGCACTATACTACATTACACACACCATTCAGATACAGCACTGTTTTAGTACAAAGCATCAAGGAAGGTCTATACGCAACCTCTTGTATAGAGACAATCATACTCCTAAAGTATGTTTTAACTTCCACCAAAACTGTAATACTTTTTCCAAGCTAGTATCTTTCCTATCTGCAGGGCCTAATTATCCAACAGGCTGACTAGACTGCAGCCTAGGGCGCAAGGCTTTTGGGGGGGCGCGAAATTGTGATGGAGAGGTATAAACTGAAATTTATTTTAAAACATAGTTGCCTACTCTCCAGGAATGTCCGGGAGACTGCAGAATTTCTGAGAGTCCTCCTGGGCTCCTGGGAAAGCAGGGCAACCTCCCCGGTCCTGGACACAATTAAATGATGGGGGTGGGGCTTATGACACAAATCACACATCGTCGTGGCCCTGTCCCCTTCCATAATAGGCTAGAACTAATGATGTGTGTTTAGGGGTGGGGCCAAGTTATGTGATTTGCTGAGCCCCACCCCCAAACGCCCACCTGACCTGCCCCCCGCATCTTTGGCAAGTCTGTTTTAAAATATAAGAAAATGGTTAAATAGAAAATATGAAATAAAAATGTACGAAGGCTTTAATCTTGATGTAATCCCATGGTAAAGGCTGAAGACTTAGGGGGGTATTCAATTAGGTTTCGCGGCCGTGATTATAAAGTGCCATTACGGTACCGGGACCTGTGTGGCCGCGAATCCTAAATGAATATTCTCCAATGAGTCACCCTTGGGCGATCGCTCAAGGATAAGCAAGCTGGAGAGACAAGAATGACAACAGGTGCAGGCATGATGAAGAGCACTCCCTCTTCACATCTTCACTATCAGTAGTGCTTGTTCTGCTAGACAGTTCTGATTTTACTGAAAACAAAATAAGTGACAGATTGCCGTGATCATTTTAAAAAGCCAAGTGGGGCATAAACCTTGTGATGTGTGTGTGTGTGGGGGGGGGGGGGGGGGGGTGAAGAAAGCTGGATTTTAAATTAAGGACATGTTTGTTTTAACCTACTGCCTTTTAGCCTGACATGGAAGGTTAGGCGACACTTTGAGTTTATTAGCCTAGGGTACCCTGAACCCTTAAACAGGCCCTGCCCATCTGGGTGGGGTACGTAATTTTGGCACTGGAAATGTGGGCACTTAAGCTGCTGTTCATGTCGGCAGGCTAAATGGCGACAGCTGTATTGTGCTGACAGGTACACAATGTTGATAGTGTGAATGGCTGACATTGAAAGAGTAATGGAGGCTGGTCCGAGTATAGCCGGCGAACCCGCTATCAGTAGGTGGTCCCTGGTTGCAGCTAGAGATGGGAGAATCTATTCGGACAAATTTCACAGATTTGCAGTTTGTAAATTAGTTTGCGATTAGATCTGAACTATCCCAAATTCATTGAATAATGAATGCTAGAGAATCCTGAATTGTACCAGGAGAAGGCAAATGTGGATGCTCTCTGTGACTTGTAGCCCACACACATTTGGTACACAGTTGAATGATTGCGTTGCCTAATTTCTCTTTTACACCCTATCTTGATATTCCTATTGTCACAATCTACAGGAGCACAACAGATTTGTGGTTTTCTTATCCATTGTACAAACTGCCCTTATCTTTAGTCTTATTATCCTTGATGCAAAGTCATATGTTACATGTACCTATTGCACATATAGCGACAGTAATTGGTGACTCTGTCATCTTCCCCTTTTTTTTATTTTTTGGCGTCATCATAAGGGCAAAATACAATTGCCATCTGTACTTGTCATTACTGCCATTAGCTATACACTAGAGATGCTCGGGCTTGGTTTTCTGAAAACTAAGCCCACCCAAACTTAGGGGATCCGAGTAGGCTCGCGAGCCGGCTCGGTACTTTTGCACGTCCTTGGATCTGAATCGAGGCAAAACAACAATGTTGTGCTGTTGGATCTCGCGGGTTTTGGATTCCTTAAGTACCCTCCAAAGGGGATCCAGTGCCATTGCTCATACAGAAACAGGAGGGGTAGCAGTGTTCTTGTCACTCTCCATTCTCCAGTGACATTGCTCAGTGCCATTGCTCATACAGAAACAGGAGGGGTAGCAGTGTTCTTGTCACTCTCCATTCTCCAGTGACATTGCTCAGTGCCATTGCTCATACAGAAACAGGGATAGCAGTGTTCTTGTCACTCTCCATTCTCCAGTGACATTGCTCAGTGCCATTGCTCACACAGAAACAGGAGGGGTAGCAGTGTTCTTGTCGCTTGACAAAAAGTGACTGGAAATGAAAGGAAAGTGGTTTTCGTGGAAATTAACTTTCAGTTTTTCCATCTCTTTCTCAAGATTTCTAACTCTGTCGTATTGTCTTTTTTAAAATATTCTGCAAAAAAGTCTTCTGAAGAAATGTCTCTTGCATCAGTTATGTCCTGTGGCTCAAACTTCTGCTGTTTTGGCATGAATAGAATGACTAAGATTCCATACACTGTAGTTGCAGCTTAATGTATATAATAAAGTAAAATAAATTTTACTTTTATTTTGCATAAAGATATAAAAAATAGATGTAAGTACAATACACCATGAAACATCAATCGGACATAATTTGTAGCATAATACAAGGCATATGGTACAAGATATGACATCCTACACTATACATCAAATACTACACTATTCATGCATCACTTCAACAATCCACAACTGTTTCAGCAAGCAATGGATGTGAGGGGGAGGTAGGTGAAGGGGGTAAAGGAGGGAGATCACAGGACCGAATCTTTAATAATAGACAGACAAAAATAAGTTCATAAATACAGGCAAGACATTCAATATACTTCAATCAGTGTGATGGGGGATAGTGTGATGGGGGATAGGAAGGAGGGGGTAAGGGAGGGGGAGTCACATGCCCAAGGCTTTATCGAAAAACAGACACATATAGGGAAAAGGGAGAAATGAGAATAATTCAGTCCTCCTCTTCTTCCTCAGGACTGTCCATGATGGAATAATATTTATGGTGGTTACCACTGTGTTTCTCTAGTTTTAAAACTGATTTGTGATCTTTAAATCTGCTGCTGTATTAGAAATGTCCCTATCATGTGGTACTGTTTTAAACTATTAAAGTTTTTGCTACATCTGTAATATTCACTGACAGTTATTTATCTGTACTGAGAATATACTAGATGTGGTAGTCAGTATGAATTTAGGAAGGAAAAAGAACAATGAGAGGAAATATGAGCATATGAATTTTAGCAAATGTAACACTTTCTAAAATTGTAAGGGTAGATTTGTTAAACTCTCTAAGAAGGAAAATCAGAGGTGTTGCCCATAGCAACCAATCAGATTCTAGCTATCATTTATTCAGTACACTCTAGACAATTATACCTAGAATCTAACTTAGAGGGAAATTCCAAATATCTATAAACAACCCAAAAGGCATCAGTGTTTCCCCCAAATGTACATGAATCTTAGTGAAATAATTGAAAAATATTCCTTGAAAGTTGATTTTTCTTTTGCCCCTGCGAATATTGCAACTGTAATTGAATTACCTTAATAATGTCACGGACGTATGAATTTCTTGATCCGATTCGGGACCCTTGGGCCTAGCTGGAGCAGGACTGAAACAGAAACTAGCAGGCTGGATGATCTTCCTGCTCATGTTCTTGCTGAATGGAAAATATAGCAGGGGAATGAGCAGTCTGGAATGCTGACAGGAACAGTGCACTTAGTGATGCAGACAGGAACACTGGAACCTGGAGCCAAGAACTATCCTCTGTTCTGGCAATGAACAGATCACAGCAGCAGGTTTAAATAGGGTGTCCCAAACAACTATTGGCTGATCAGTTCATGTGATCACAGCTACTGAATCTGGTTGGTCTGGAATGATCACCTGACTGCATCCAAGATGGCCGCGCCCATGCAGCAGAACAAACAGTATGTGTTTGTTTACAAACGGAGGTGTGGGGGACGGGAATGCTGCAGACAACCAGAAGGGACCCAGGTAGCCGTGATATGACAGCGGCGGATGAGGTAAGGGCGGCTAAGATCCCGATTTGTGACAAATAGTACCTGCACTCTTAACTTTTCAGGAACATTTAATATAACATAGTGTTCACTTACATTTCTTTTTAGTTACATGGGGGTTGCTACTCATGATGGCTTTTAGTAATTGGTTAGTACATACCATCCTGCAACGTTTCCTTCGAGACTACGCGCTGGGCCTGCAAGAGGCTTTAGGGGCTATACAAGCAGTAGATGAAGATGAAGTAAGGAATGTGGAGAAGACCCTGCTAAATCAGTTTATTGACAGGGTGAATAATGATAATGTTAAGACACAATTGAGATTAGTTCAAATGCAATTACCAGAACATAATGTTTTTGATTTCAAAGAGGCCGCTTTCAGATGGTGGAATCCCATTTGGTACGGGAGATACCGGTCCCAGTGATGCCAGGTTGCATGGAATTCAAAAATCCTGGGAAGACCGTAATTCAAAGCATCCAAACTTCTTCCGTTGATCCACTTCGAGTACTAAAGTCCCAAATTGAGGAGTTAACCACTGGAATGGCAGCGATGTGTTGGGAGATTTGTAACCTCAAGGGTCAGCCGAATCCCCCAGTAACGGAACCTAAGTGGCGAATAGAGAGAAGAAGGGTGATTGTGGGAGCCTCCACAGAGAAATGAAAGGAGAGCTTCTGACCGTTTCGGTCTCCAAAGTCAACCCATCTGCCGCCGTTGCAGCAGGAGCGGCCATATAGAACAAAATTGCCAACAAAGTGAGCATTTAAATGACGAGATCTCGATGGAGGATGACCGACCCTTGGAAGGAGCCATGACAAAAGAGCCATCTGCACAAGATGAGTGGCCTTGTTACATCGGAGAATGCCCCCATCTGAAGGTCCGAATAAACGGAGTGGTACTGCCTGCATTGTTGAACACGGGCTCCCAGGTGACAATGATACGCCTGTCCGAGTTTCTACACCATTGGGAGGAGCAAGAAATTATGTCTGCATCTAGCACTTGGCCACATCTACTGTCTAGCAATGGTCAATCGACTACACATCGTGGCTACTGGAAGGCCGACATGCAGATAGGAAAGAGCACTTTACTCCAGCAGGGATTTGTTATCACTAATGTCTAGGAATGTGATGTATCTCCAGTAATAGAGTAAAGAGTTAATAGAAGCCCTCAAGAGTAAATCCAAGACAGTGGTGCAGCCCGCAAAGCCGGCCTTTCAACATACTGTTTGTCTCCTACAGGGTCATCAAAAGTTCGCTGGTCCCCATGTAAAGGTTTTGGGCAATGTCAAATGGTTTAATGTGCGTAAGGGCTTTGGATTTATAAACAGGAATGACACCAAGGAAGACGTGTTTGTACACCAGACTGCCATTAAGAAGAACAACCCGCAGAAGTATCTTCGAAGTGTAGGAGATAGAGAGACTGTAGAGTTTGATGTGATAGCAGGGAGGAAAGGTGCTGAGGCAACTAATGTAACTGGTCCTGTTGGTGCTCCAGTCGAAGGCAGCAAACATGAAACAGATCGCAGCTATTATAGACATTATTCATATCGCAAAGATCCTCCATGAAACTATCAGCAAAGCTACCAAAAAAGTGAAACCAATGGAGAGGTCAGAAGATATTGAAAGTGTGCCAGAGGCAGAGTGTCCTAAGCTGGAAAAACCTTACCGGAAATGTCCCTATTCACCATACTACTTAAATAGACAATATGGATATAGACCACAGTATCCAAATGCCACTCCAGTACAGAGTGAAGTGACAATAGGGAGCAATGTGCTAAAAAAGAAAAACCAGCGGCACGGTAACTTAGACTATCAGTGGGAACCAATTCCATACATTGTAACTGATATATCTAGAGAAGGGGTAGTTGTCTACCATGTGACAAGAGAAGATGGTCTTCGGGAAAACCTGGTCTACTGGGATCAACTTAAGTTGTGTCCAATGCAACCTACTTGTTACTCATAAGCACATGAACCCCAAGTGAAGAGTTCAACCCTCGCGCAACCTGAGGTTCCCAATGATCCACTGAATCTCATGCTGAGCGTGTATTGGCCGATTGTGGCTACTTCAGAAACTCCTGAGTGGATGGAACACTTAGAGACTGTTGTCCGAGATACAGTGGAAGATTAGATCTCTGATATTCCTTTGAGATGTTCAGAAAGGAGCACAAAAGGAGTTCCACCCCTTAGGTATAGACACTAGTATGTTAACTCATGAAGATTGTGAGCAATGTTGTGTTATATAATTACGTGAACAATGACTCAAACCAAACTGTAATATGCAGATATTTCATGAACAAAGTGAATGTCTGTAAAAAAAAGTTCAGGTATTTGCTAGTGCGTGCGGACACGTATGTATTTAGTGGGGAAGTATGTGATACCCCAAAACCTGAGTAACTTGGGAAACTACAGAAATAGTGTTTTACCAAACTCTTCTTGTGAAGATCTGCAGCCACTTAATAACGAGACTATTCATAAAGTCCAACGGGATAAAAAATATAAGCGGTTTTTGAAGGAAGTAAAAGAAAACTTATTCTCAGTAGAGGAAAGAGACTGTGTAATCCAAAAGATCACCTGTTTATTCGGCGTGAAAAAGAAATGTATGGGCCCCAACCACGTGCACCACTTCTACAAATAGTTATTGAAATATATGATGTGGGTCTTAAAGTTCTATTGAGAAATTCATCTCTTTATCGTGTTAAGTTATGTGTTAATGTTAGGTAATTTCTTATATATATATATATATATATATATATATATATATATATATATATATATATATATATATATGTGAAGATGAATAATTTGTTCTGGCAGAAACATCCATAGACATAGAATTCCAATAAGATATTAGTGTTACCAGTATGGTGAATCTAAAAGTTAGATGTCAATTGTAAATAGTTTCAAAGTGATAAGATATTGTTTAAAAATAATTGTGCACTTCTAAGATAAATATCGGAGTAATTCTTGTTAATAAAAGGAAGTTAGTTCAGAATACACTTGTGTCATGTTAAATCTCTGTGGATAAATCTCCTTACCTCTCTGGTGCATAGAAAATCTACTACTGGTAAGGTGCAACTTCAACGTATTACTCTAAATAACACCACATGAAGTATTATATCAGTATTCACCCACTATTCTGCCCCCAATACACAGTGAAAGTCTGGCTCTATTGCAGGGTGGCAAGAATGAGTCCTCTTGGGAAAAGTGCCACACTCAGTTTCGTTTTACACTTGGATGATTCTGACGGCATGTGGTAAAAGGTTGTATGTTCAGAAGAGACCAAGACAGAACTTTTTGGACTGAACTCCTTAGCGCTCTGTTTGGTGCAAACCAAAAACACACCATACCTACTGTGAAGCATGGTGGTGGCAGCATTATGTTGCGGGGGTGTTTCTCTTTAGCAGGAACTTAGTGATTGGTCAGGGTTGAAGGGACGATGGATGCTGCCAAGTATGCCCAAATTCTTGCAAAAAACCTGTGGCCCTCTGTTAGACAGTTGAAGACGGACAGGTAGTTCACCTTTCAGCAGGACAACAACCCTAACCGCACCACCAAGAAAACAACAGAAGTGGCTAAAGGATAGGAGGGTAAATATCCTTGACTGACCAAGTCAAATCCCTCACCTAAGTCCAATAGAAAATTTGTGGATGGACTTGAATAGAGCAGTCCATTGCCACTCACCAGAAATTTTGACTGAACTTGAACAATTCTGCAAGAAAGAATGAGCAACTATTTTGTTAATTAAAAGTTCTAAGGCAAAATGTATAAATAAAGCTGGATCACGTTTTAATTTATTTCAAAGTCCATAGTGTAATGTGACAAAAGGTAATGATTTTGACAGTGTATGATGATTTTCTATAGACACTGCAGCTGTGGATGGGACATTGTATTGTAGTCCTACCTACAGATAGAACTCCTTTAAGATTTGACTGTAGGACCCTATTTCTTGTCTTCACATGTAGACCTTCCAGATATAGTCAAATAACACAGCAGAAAAGGTTCTGCCTGCAGATTCATGTGTAATCTTATGTTTTACTAAACCTTTTTAAGACAATAAAACATTAACCCAACATAATTGGTATTTTAAATTTAGTGGATATACCCATTTACTTATACTGGTGTGTTGTGGGAGGGTTATGCATGTTGTATCCTGCTTAGTCTTGACATTGTAGACTGGATAAATTAAGATTACTGAGTGTGCTCAACACTGCGTGAAGATCACTACTGGTGGCGAGTGTCCTCGGATTGGGAAATTCACGGAACCTCTCTGTAGGGATGTCACTTAGTTGAAGTTTTGACAATTCATCTAGTTTTCAGCTGTTTACCTCCTAGCATAAAATATTAATTTTATTGTCAATTGACTTTGCTGCAATGCTAGTATATAATGTACTACAAACTTTTTTTGTCAGAATTCTCACAATCAACAACATCTGGGATGGATGTAGGAGCAATCATCGGAATTGTGGTCGCAGTTCTGTTATCGGTGGCTCTGGTTACTGTCCTAATTTACGTGTTCATTATACGCAAACGGCGCAATAAGTAAGTATCCGCCATACAATAACATCTCACAGCAATCTTTCAGTAATAACCTAGGGCCTGATTCATTAGTGATCTTATCTGCCGTTATTTGCTTATCTTAAGCAAATCCACTCTGTGCATGCTCAGAAAAGGCAGATAAGAAGCAAAATCCACTGCGTAAGTGAAGAAATTTCCTAAGTTAAGATCAAAATCCATCTTAACTTCACTCTTATCTCCCTGTTTCTTCTTAAAATAAGCATCTTAACTTTTGCACAAGATAAGATCACTAATGAATCAGGCCCCTAGATTTTTCCCATCTCTTGTACAATTAGTGTTTACTTCTGTCTTCCTCTCTGTTGTCCTTCATATTATCCCATCCTATCACCTTTATTCTCATAGTTGCCAGTTGTCTCTAATTTACAGAGATAGTTCCAAGTTTTGAAGATTTATCCCTAACATAAGATTATGGGGATTATAGTGGACCAAGGTCCACAGCGACTGAGCCATGTATGATGTCCTTACTTGCACCCCCAACGAAGCAAAATGTCCCTGGAGATTAATATAAAATATTGGCCAATAAGTATTCTCTGATGGACTTTATCTTTTTTTTTAGGCCATCAAATAACATGAATTCAGTGATGGAAATCCCATCTAAAAATAGTAAGTTACATCACATATACCTGTCTTCTGTATACAATAAAGTATTGTAATCACACACGAAACAATACTGCAGACAATATGGAGCAGTGGGGTGATGTTGCAACATGTGTTGATTTAAAACTAATGTGATTCCTGATAAAGATTCTCTCGAAACTGAGAGAATCATCATCAAACATGATGGAACTTGTGGTTGGACGATGACCGTTGACGTGTTTGTTTGTGGTCATCTTCCAACTTCATTAACAACTTTAAGTGGAGCCATAAGTGATCCAAGTGATTTGCCTGAGGGTAGGAACAATTATATCTTATTTGATTTGGCCACCCGTGTATAACCATATTGCACAATAACATGGCTCGCACATGACTATTTTATACTTGTATCCTAAAAATGGGGGAGCTTGGGAAAAGTTGTAAATACTATTTATTGGCAGTTCAGGTGATATATAGAGCAAAAATATCCTTGACAACTGTTGCATCAATGCGCACAGTAATTTTGTTGGTCAAGTTACTTGTTTCCAGTCAAATTGGTCTAAACACTTGCTTCTACTATTGTCAAAATAATCAGTTCTATCAACCAAATTGTAGTCTAATTTGATTGATTGGAGAAGTCTAAAAAAATAACTGACAGGTGACTAAATTTGCACCTATGTGGTCACCTGTGAACCAGAATGCATGGAAACCCGATAAATGTGGTTTTTCAGCCCAAACCCTAAAGCAACAGATATGCAGAATTTTGCCTCCAATTACTCAGGATAGCTTTAGGCACTGCCCAGACAGATACAACTTAGCATATCTATATCACACTATTCTGTGATTCACAATGGGTGACAGAAAACATAGATACACAAATGGATATATACACAAATACACAACGTTTCACACTTTGTTCATATAGGTTGCTCTAGAGAAGAGCAATAGAACATCCGCGTCCTCCCAAAACATAGTCCAGTTTGAATAATTGCCAAGTTTAATCACCCCATGAATTAAAATGTTTCTCAATCCTAATGGGATAGAGTCTAAACCCTGCATTTGACAGTGTTTGTGTTGTGAGAGATTAAGATAACTAGAGATCACTAGAAATGTGGCCGTTATTGAAAATTTTGCTGTGATATAACATGAAATTAAATACCTCCATCCCCCCCAAAATCACTTTTCATTTAAAGACCGCTGGTAAATTCCCATAGCCACCCCATAGCTGGCTGTATGGTGCTTCCACTGGTAGAATACACTGTGGGGGGAATTTAATCGTTACTTTCGGCAGTAACGCGACCTGTGCACCATTACAGTACGGTTGGTATGGTAATGTTTAACGATCAGGGAGCCACGAGCAGAAACTTACTTTCGCCAGTAACATGGCCAATTGAATTCCCCCATATCAATGCATTAAATTAACATTCCGGACAATTTCTCTATATTTTACAGAGAGTAAATCATTAGTTTGACATTTGTGTAACAGTATTTACATGACACTATTTTATTATATTCCAGATCTCAAGTGTTTGTTCAGCAGCTAGTAGGCAGAATTAACATACCATCAGAATACAAAGCCGCTATTAACTCAGTTCTGCTTCTTAAGAAATAGAGCATGTGGCTTATATTAAGCTTATCCGTGATCACAAAGTATTCATTTGGAAAATACAGAATTTGTGCAAATTGCTTAGAGCAATTATGGGCCACCTGATACACTTCAGAAGGGTCACTCAATATCCTTAATCTCAGTAATACAAAAAAAGCCCCAAAATGACCCTTGCACATACACCACTTGCTCCAAAATACCCCCACATGCAGCAAATAGCTCCACATGCCCTCAGGCCTCACATGTACCCCATAAGTTACATGTCACTCTACTCCCCCACATGACAACCCGTCCGCCACTTATTCATCATCATCATTATCATCAACATTTATTTATATAGCGCCAGCAAATTCCAAAGCGCTTTACAATTGGGAACAAACATTAATAAGACAATACTGGGTAATACATACAGACAGAGAGGTAAGAGGGTCCTGCTCACAAGCTTACAATCTATAGGACAATGGGAGTTAGAAACACAAGGGCATGTGCTACATCATATTGCACAATGGACCAGCTAGAACGCAAAGGTAAAAGTGTTGAGTGGGCTGTGTGTGTGGCAATGTTGGTCAGAGGGTTGTTGTCTTGCGTTAAAATCTAAAAGCCACTAATTAACCAATGGCCACTAATTAACAATTATTTATCACCCTGCCTAAACAGGCCAATTACGTTGTCAGTCGGGAATAAGGAATCATGTCTTTCCCAAGTAGAAAGGAGGGAGATCACATGGTGCTCTCTACATTACACTCCCTGCACCTCCGCAGACGTCCACTTCGTCTGGTCACAGAATGATCTTCACCCTCGGGCCCCAGTTCTGACTTATTCAAAAGCCGTCAGATCCGGGGCATAGACTTTGAGGCCGCTAATGAAAGTTGACCAGAAAGCTGTTGCCCATCAAAGATCTAGTGAGTCAGAGGGTTTCATGTTTACCATTTTACCCAGTGTATTATGATGATGTCCTTATGCAAGTGCAGACCATTGAGATAAGGAAGTGGTGTGCAGGTGGAAGCAATAGAAATTTAGTTGACATTGGTTTTTGTTCCTATCTTAGGTTTGGTTTCTTTCTTCCTCTATCTAGTAATAGATTTTCTGTATCAAATCCAAACACTAAAGCAAAGGACAAAGGCTAATGTTGATATCATTGACAAAGCTTTGGTCAGGATGAATACAGCTTTGGTTGGGTACGCAGGCCTCCCCAAAACACATTCACCCATCAATCACACCATCAGCCTACTTTTAGGGATACCCCCAAACCAAAAGACTTACCAGTCCAACTCAGGTCTACAGATTACACCTTGTTTTTCCCAAACTCTTCTCCCATCTCCAGGTATCCTATTTCATATTTCCAAATCTCTGCTGTGTCTCCTCACCTGAAATACCCACTCTGATCCTACCTCTCTCAGATGAAACCCCTTTCCCACCTACGAGACCCTACTCCCTCAAAATTCTGCTCCAGCTCCTTCATCCCTATCGATCCTGCTCCTTCTTTCTTAAAGCATTGTGAGTAGGCTCAATCAACTAAATTAGTAGTAACATCCAGGCTGCCTGGAAAACCACAACGGCTGAGGTCTGTTGTTAATATTGGTTACAGATTGGATCTATACACAATTAAAGTCACTGTTACCAAAACTCACGATAAACCAGGCCACAACTTGGACACTTTAAAAAATATTCAACACAATCAGATTTTTAAAAAAAGGGTAAATTCAAAACAAATTAAAAAAGCAGACGATCTGGGGAGACCAGAGTTCGCCTGCTACTATACAAGTTTCCTGGAGAGAGTCGCAAGTATGCATTTAAGTCCAATCAAAACTGAAAATGTAGTATTCGGCAGAGATCTGTTTAAATAGCAGTATGTGGCCTCCTGCTTGCCTCCAGTACCCTGTTCACACCATGACACTGCCCCTGCCACATGCCGCTCCTGTGACAGGAGGTGAGGTAGAGGGCAGTGAGCACCAGAGCACCGCCTGAGAGCAGGGGATGTGGGGTACATGCCCATTGGCCCAACACTTTATTTGCCAGATTGTCTGTGACTCTCTGGGTGCAGTGGTCCTTCAAGTCAAGGGGACGGCACATAGCCACATTGTAGATGGACCAGTGAGATGAAGTTTGAATATAATAGAATGTTCTGAACTTTGTGAAACGCGTCTTTAAAAGGGAGTTTTCATTTATGTACAAAGCTATTCTAGATCCACCCAAGTCCGGATTTAAATTTATTTCCCTGGGCACGTTTCTGTGTCACTCCATACACTCCGCCGACACCTACACCACCACATTAGCTTTCTAACTCCCACTGCATCTGTTTAAAAACTTATGGCATATAATTTAATATACAAAGTGAAACAAATTAAAACAATGTTGTACAAGGTGAGCCTCCTATAATTTGGGCTTTCCACACATCCAGATCTAGATCTGCCAGAATCCCTAATATCTTCCACAGTCACATGCCCCTCTGCTCTATACTCCTGCCAAGCAGCCGGTTTCCATCCCTATCTGCAACTTCCCATTCTGCAAAGGTAATATTAGACATTTATCTCTTAATATTTGCATTAGACTCTACAAAGGCAAAATGAAAAGAAACCAGGTGAATGTACCTTTGTGTAAACAAGCTGGTAAACTTTATTTCATTGTTTAAGTACTTGAGTTCTACAGACCAGTGTATCAATACTCAAAACCTCTTATGCAAATTTTGTAACATTTCTCGTTATTATACTTATTAGATTTTATTTATAAGGCACCAGAGTGGTTCCATAGCGCCATGCTCAGGGGGTTAGAGCATGCAACAAAATGACAGAATAAAGTACTAAATTGACAATATTACAGTATATAAATTCAAACAACAAATTTACATAAATAGAACCCGCAAAATCATTATATAAAGAAACTACAACTACAGAGAGCCCTGGTCCTAAGAGCTTACATTCTAGAGGGGATGGGTGGACACAGAGAGAGTGTAACTGAGTAGTGGATTCGGAGGTGGGAGAGTTAGGAGGGGAGCTGTTGGGCTATAGAAAAGATTACTTTTGAGGGCATGTTTAAAGGCTTAGGTATTCGGGGGTGGGAATGTGTTCTAGAGGTTGGGAGCAGTGTAGGAGAAATCCTAGCGGTGGGAGTAGGAAGAGCTAATTGAAGAGGAGGTGGGGCATCAGACATTGGCCGAGCAGAGTGGGCAGGAGCAAGGGGGTGTGGAAATGAGGATGGATATGTAGGTGGGGGAGAAGTGGTTGAGGGTTTTGCAGTTGACGGTAAGGAGTTTGAATTGGATTCTGAAGCGGACAGAGAGCCAGTGGAGCAATTGGTAGAGAGGACTGGCTATAGGAATTATTCCATCATATTAGTAATTAGGGCCAGTTGTAGCACAGTCACACCCAATGTCTTTTAGAAATTACTAGTCACTTCCTAATGTGTTCAAAGATACTAGTTACCCACTGTCCCTAATTTCCAATTTCAAAATTTGTCCTTGGAAATTTACAAAAATAAAACACATTTCCCATATTCTACATATTCTACATACTGGAAGCAATTTTCACTGCCTATTCTTGTTCAGTGGGTTTTGTTACTTAATATTTATTGAAGAGGAGTATTTGACGTGCAAAAATATAACATTAATCCCAGACAAGTAAACATTTAATGATCTAGATTATAATGCACCAGACTGTACCACACATGACTGCGGATGTAGTAAGTGTTATCTTGACACCAGGCTGTAACAATACTAATGTGTCATGCACAGTGCCGTAACTAGACATTTTAGTGCCCTGGGCGAGACAGGGCACCGGCGCCCCCCATCTATGTGGGAGTGGCATTTGACAAGTGGGTGTGGCCAACCTAATGTGTGGGTGTGGCTAGCACTTTACTGAAAGAATTCTGTTACACATATTTGAAAATGCAAATATACACACATATATATATACATACAGTGGTGGGATTGAAATAAATTAACAACCGGCTCTCTGCCCTAATGACCATTTAAAGTAGAGATGGTCACTGACCCCCGTGTTTTGGTTTTGGATTCGGTTTTGGATCTGGATTACCGTCGTGTTTTGGTTTTGGTTTTGGTTTTGCAAAACCGCCATTGCGTGTTTTGGTTTTGGTTTTGGTTTTGTTTGGTTTTGTTTTGCAATTTGTTATAAAAATTACATTTATTGGTGCTAAAATAACATAATTTAGGTATTATTTTGTAGCTACATTATTATTAACCTCAGTAACACTAATTTCCAGTCATTTTTTATTCAATTTTGAACACCTCCTATGTCACAATATGATTTTCATACACTTGAAAAGAAAAATTGCTGCAGTTCTTGCCAGTGATAACAAAAAGGCCATTGTCATGCCTGGGCATAAGACCAAAAATCCACCTCTTAAGTGTGGAATTATTTTTACACGAATCCTGGCAAGAGTTGTCTATCCATTTGTAACATTTTGAAAGCCACACTCAGTAGAGGTAGGGACCTTAACCATCTGGGATCCTCATCCATGTTTCGTCATTTTTCAGCGAGTTATTGGCAAACTGTTGGGAAAATCAGAAACTTTGGTTAAAAAAAAATTAACAACAAGCATTCCAGCATAATCTACCTCCCTTCTCTCATCTACATCCCAGCACCTGCAATCTTCCCCCCCAACAATTGGCAAGTAAACAATCCTCTGCAAGAGGAAGCAAGAATGAAACCTGTCACCCAGTCGCAAAGCGGATCACAGACGCCCTGGGTACTATGCTAGCGTTAGATCTGTGTCCAATGTCCACTATTAATACAGTTGGTTTAAGACATTTAATTGAGGTGTTATGTCCCTGTTAGCAAATGTCATCACTATACCATTTTACTAGAAAAGCTTATTCTCTCCTGTACCGGAAAGTTCCTAAAAATGTCATTATTGGGTGACAAAATGGTATTCTACCCACTGTACACTTAACCACAGATATGTGTACAAGCGGAACTGGGCAAACAAAAGATTATATGACTGTGAAAGCCCACTGGGTTGGTCTTTCGCCTTCCCCAGCATGGACAGCAGCAGCATGTACCCAGGTGCATCACATTTTTGAGAAGTAGGCTACTCTGTGTATCAGCAGCTTCACTAAGAGGCATACAGCTGACAAACTGTTCCAAAAACTAAGGGATGTCATTGAAAGATGGCTAATCCTGCTTGGAGTCTCCTGAGGATATGTCATTTCTGATTACGACCCCAATATTGGTCCAGCATTACAGCGGGGCTGAATTCCATCACATTTCCTGTTTTGCACACACTATCAACTTGGTGTTACAGAACTTTTGAAAAATGACATGCAGGAGATGCTGTTTGTGTCCATAAACATTTAGGGTCAATTTGTGGTTTCTGCAACAGCATGTAGGAGAATACAGCAGCTGCAAGAAGACTAGCATTTGAGGGGAATATACTTTAGTCCAGCGAAGTAGTTACCTGTGAAGAAAGTGCAGACACAGTTAGCTTGAGTCAAGTGATTGCCTTAATAATAGATTTTGAAAAGGTGCTACATAAAATTATAGTGTGCAATAAAACAAAGTAAATGTGCTAACTATATTTTAATTGTAGATGAAATACTTAATTTTCTTTGCAAGGATCCCAGACTTATCAACATCTTGTTGGGACGTCTTCTCCTTCAGTTTCTCTGGCAACTGCTTGTAATAAAAGAAATTGCTTTCCCAAGACACCCAGTGGTGATGCAGATGAGTCCGCTAAACATTTTGATATTTGCTGTGCTGTAAAAGAATTGCCCAAAAACCGTGACAGCTCTGCCCTAAAATCAACTAGTCATTCCCTTTGGAAGGCCATTATCAGCAATTACATCATACTACACAGACTTCTATGATATTGGGATATTGGGATGAATTAGTATTGTTGGAGGAAGATTATCACTAAACCCTGCCACCTCTCCAGTTTCGCAATGAGCTATGGTACAATAAAATGTAACTGCAGATTTAGACCAAGACTGTCAGCCCTATTATTTCTATTTCAGCAATTACAATTAGCAATGGAGCAATGGAGCTCTTCTCTTTGGGTGTTACCTATATAACGCAGCACAATTTGCCTGCAAATTCTACAGACAAGCCTGCTTGTCTTCCTCTCCATCAATGACTCTTAGCAATTGAGCACTCGTCTTTGGGTGTATATTACACCCAAACATTATTAGTGAAAATTATGAAAAATACAGTTTAATCCCTGATAGGCCCTCCACCATCCTTTGCATGTTAATAGTAGGATTGGTTGGAATTATGGTCAAGGTCACACATTTTTTTGACAAATCCTTCAAACCAGCCCAGATGTCAAACTGTTGTGGTCTGCCCCCTGCGTCATCCCTGCTTGTGTTTGGAAAGTGCATATTGGTGCCAGAACCTCACATGCCAGAACTGCTCCCACTGGTGCCACACTGCTGCAGGACTTACACAATCAACCGCATCCTCATCGTCGGATACCCAAATCTCCCCCACATCCTCTTCTAAAGACAAAGTGTCATCCTCACTTGGTGTATCACCGGCTACACTCGGGCTGTTCAGGCACACATCAGCAGAACTGCTGAAAGGGCCCTTCTTTATGGGTAGACTAACAGAATGGTCACGATTAGACATCCCACTGTTGGATGGACTCTCCACAGGGATTGTTGTCATTTGTGAATCAGAGCAAATATTCTCCTGTAATGCCTCACTGTTATCTTGCAGCTCGGCTTTGACGCGTAACAGTAGTTGTGCACCAATTGTAGGCTGGGTAACTTTTTGGGATCTGCCACTAATAGCCAAAGGTGAAGGCCTCATTCTCTCTTTGCCACTGCGTGTGTAGAATGGCATGCTTGCAATTTTTTTTTTATCGTCACTTAACTTTTGCTCAGTTACACTTCTTTTTCGCTTCAATACAGTAAAATTTTTTTGGGTTTTTGTTTTTTGCACTAATTTGAAAACACTCTGTTGTTTGACATCGCCTTGGCCAGATGACGTACTGGGAACACTAACATCAGGACTGGTGACAGAACCTGGTTGCTCATTTAGATCATATGTGGACTGCTTTGAATCCATTCTGAGCGCAAACCACTGGGGAGTGCTAAAAATTATTTAGTAGATTCTGCTGACAGTTATGACTTTTGACAGCCAGAAATATTAATGCACAATTAGGGAGGACACCCCAAAAACACTGAGGTGTGCTACAAATTATTTAGTAGATACTGCTGACAGATATGACTTTTGACAGCCAGAAATATTAATGCACAATTAGGGAGGACACCCCAAAAACACTGAGGTGTGCTACAAATTATTTAGTAGATACTGCTGACAGATATGACTTTTGACAGCCAGAAATATTAATGCACAATTAGGGAGGACACCCCAAAAACACTGAGGAGTGCTAAAAATTATTGAGTAGATACTGCTGACAGATATGACTTTTGACAGCCAGAAATATTAATGCACAATTAGGGAGGACACCCCAAAAACACTGAGGAGTGCTAAAAATTATTGAGTAGATACTGCTGACAGATATGACTTTTGACAGCCAGAAATATTAATGCACAATTAGGGAGGACACCCCAAAAACACTGAGGTGTGCTACAAATTATTTAGTAGATACTGCTGACAGATATGACTTTTGACAGCCAGAAATATTAATGCACAATTAGGGAGGACACCCCAAAAACACTGAGGAGTGCTAAAAATTATTGAGTAGATACTGCTGACAGATATGACTTTTGACAGCCAGAAATATTAATGCACAATTAGGGAGGACACCCCAAAAACACTGAGGTGTGCTAAAAATTATTGAGTAGATACTGCTGACAGATATGACTTTTGACAGCCAGAAATATTAATGCACAATTAGGGAGGACACCCCAAAAACACTGAGGTGTGCTACAAATTATTTAGTAGATACTGCTGACAGATATGACTTTTGACAGCCAGAAATATTAATGCACAATTAGGGAGGACACCCCAAAAACACTGAGGAGTGCTAAAAATTATTGAGTAGATACTGCTGACAGATATGACTTTTGACAGCCAGAAATATTAATGCACAATTAGGGAGGACACCCCAAAAACACTGAGGAGTGCTAAAAATTATTGAGTAGATACTGCTGACAGATATGACTTTTGACAGCCAGAAATATTAATGCACAATTAGGGAGGACACCCCAAAAACACTGAGGTGTGCTACAAATTATTTAGTAGATACTGCTGACAGATATGACTTTTGACAGCCAGAAATATTAATGCACAATTAGGGAGGACACCCCAAAAACACTGAGGAGTGCTAAAAATTATTGAGTAGATACTGCTGACAGATATGACTTTTGACAGCCAGAAATATTAATGCACAATTAGGGAGGACACCCCAAAAACACTGAGGTGTGCTACAAATTATTGAGTAGATACTGCTGACAGATATGACTTTTGACAGCCAGAAATATTAATGCACAATTAGGGAGGACACCCCAAAAACACTGAGGAGTGCTAAAAATTATTGAGTAGATACTGCTGACAGATATGACTTTTGACAGCCAGAAATATTAATGCACAATTAGGGAGGACACCCCAAAAACACTGAGGTGTGCTACAAATTATTGAGTAGATACTGCTGACAGATATGACTTTTGACAGCCAGAAATATTAATGCACAATTAGGGAGGACACCCCAAAAACACTGAGGAGTGCTAAAAATTATTGAGTAGATACTGCTGACAGATATGACTTTTGACAGCCAGAAATATTAATGCACAATTAGGGAGGACACCCCAAAAACACTGAGGAGTGCTAAAAATTATTGAGTAGATACTGCTGACAGATATGACTTTTGACAGCCAGAAATATTAATGCACAATTAGGGAGGACACCCCAAAAACACTGAGGTGTGCTACAAATTATTTAGTAGATACTGCTGACAGATATGACTTTTGACAGCCAGAAATATTAATGCACAATTATGGGGGACACCCCAAAAGCGCTGGGGAGTGCCAAATATGAAGAAAAAATAATAAACCTCTATCCTCCTCTCTGCACTAGCGATTTTGGTTAGAGCAATTGCAAGAACAATATGGTATTCTCTGTCCCTGCTCTAATTAGCCTATGACTACACCCTGCTCTCTCCCTCTGTCAAATGGCGATGGATTGCTGTGGAGGCGTGTATTTATAAAGTTGAAGTATCGCGAGAACCGAGTCCCGAGATCCGACGACGTCACAATGACGTTCGGCCTCGATTTGGATTCGGAATGGGCGGGAGAGTACCGAGCTGCTCAGCTCGGTACTCGGATACCCAAAGTTCGGGTGGGTTCGGTTCTCGGAGAACCGGACCCGCCCATCTCTAATTTAAAGTATGCAGAAAATATATAGCGAACGGTATTCTAATATCTAATGCACTTAATACTCTAATAAAAAAGTGTCTGTCTGTTAGGGAATTTAGACTGTAAGCCCCAATGGGGCAGGGAGCATTACTATAGGATAACAAACAAAACCCAACAACAAAAACACTTTTTTAGAGCTTATGTTCAAGGGCCCCTATAAAGGATATAATTAAGAATTATATTAAAAACAGGCTGAAGTGGCTCAAAGTCCCAATAAACACCAGTTCGTTTTGAAGGTCACCAATGTCCGGTGAAAAATCTCAAACAAAAAAATAACACACAAAACAGCAATTGCATGTGCATATGGGGTGCAAGTTTGTAGAGAGAGAGAGAGAGAGAGACAGAGGCAGCGAGAGAGAAAGAGTGATAGAGACAGAGAGACAGAGACAGAGGCAGCGAGAGAGAGGGAGAGAGACAGAGGCAGCGAGAGAGAGACAGAGGCAGCGAGAGAGAGACAGAGGCAGCGAGAGAGAGACAGAGGCAGCGAGAGAGAGACAGAGGCAGCGAGAGAGAGACAGAGGCAGCGAGAGAGAGACAGAGGCAGCGAGAGAGAGACAGAGGGAGCGAGAGAGAGACAGAGGCAGCGAGAGAGAGACAGAGGCAGCGAGAGAGAGACAGAGGCAGCGAGAGAGAGACAGAGGCAGCGAGAGAGAGAGAGAATAGAGATACTACACAGTTGTAAACAAAAGCTGAAAGAGAAATAGGGAAATGTGAATGAAAATATAGAAGGTAAAGCATACTTACCTACTTTCTTCAGCTCTCTTCCGGGAGCCAGCCAGTGGAGGGGGGCGTGAGGGGGCGGGGCGGCCAAAATCGCGTCATTTCGGCCCCGCCCCCTGTGACGTCATGACGCAAATTGCGTCATTTGACAGCGGGGGGCGGGGCTAAACGCCGCGATTCATCGGGAATCGCGGCGTTTGGGATCTAATTCTGCCCACTTCACTAGGAAGTGGGCACTTCCTAGTGAAGTGGGCAGAATTCGGGAGATTGCCACACTCGCCCGGGAGTCCGGGAGACTCTCGCAAAATGCGGGAGTCTCCCGGACATTCCGGGAGAGTTGGCAAGTATGAGGTAAAGAGAATACAATTATTGGCAGATTACAGAGACCACAATAGTGAAACAAACTCACCACTTACAAACATGTCAATAGTTATGATAAAGTGAGACCTGATTTGCAGTAATTCATTGTCCATGTAGTCTGTGATCACCAGAACAGCAGCCATTTGTATAACTACAGCTACACATTATTCACCTGCCTGACGTCCAAACTGACAGACATACAAAACACAGAACGTTATCCAACCACTAATCATATAATTACATTTAGTTCTACAAATACTGAAAGGTGACAATAACATATAGTGGGTGTGTGACTCAGAATACAGTCACAATATGACTACAGATATCTGGGTTACATTCCTCATACTCGGACATCTTACTGGAGCCCACGTGGGCAGATATTGGGCAGTGCTGTGTGGGTGACAGACAATGACTATTAGTACTATATACAGTATATACTCTCACTGTTTAATATCGATAGCTCCATCATGGGCTTCTGACTTACTATTGCCGCTTGTTGTTTCAATTAAAACACATTGGCCACATTACCAAACATATGGGGAAGCCTTCGCTGGTAACAGCCAGTAAACCTCACTCCTGGGAATGTCAGAGGAGAGGAGAGTGCACACACGACGCAGCGGAGCCTTTCAGTCAATACAGAATGTGCCTTTGACTTCCGCAGTGGAACGCATGTGCGTTCCACAGACAGGAAGTTCGGTATTTGCGTTCCAAATGCCGAACTTCCTGTCTGTGGAACGCACATGCGTTCCACTGCGGAAGTCAAAGACTGTACATATAGAGCTTGGTAGCGGGCGGCTGCTGCGCCCCTTTGGGCTTGCGCCCTGGGCGACGGCACCGCCCGCACCACCCTAGTTACGGCTCTGGTCATGCAGTCTCTAGTTACAGATTTGCATAGCGATACTATAATGAATTGGCATACTGGTTTACATGTAATACCAGTAGTGACCACATGGGGACTCTTGCTCCATTTTGAAATTCATTAATTCATTCATTCTTTCATAAACGCCAGCTCCCCATTGAAAATAATTAAAATGAAACTGACAGAGTGCTCACCCCCTAAATGAATAACCACCACCAATGCTTGTAACCTGGGCTGGTAACCTCTAACGCAGGGGGGTGAAGAGCAAGGGATTCTCCTGCAAATTCAGTAACCAGCACATCCTAGGGGAATTGAACCCACAAAAAAAATGTGTCCCACTTAGGGAAAACCAGTTTAAAAGTGATTTTATAATACCAATTTTGTGCAAGAGTATACTGGAGCTTGCAGAATTACAAACACAAACAGTAGTTCCACACACAAAGCTAATGGTAAACAATACACACAGATTTTTAAAGCAATTTTAGTTCAATAAAAACATAAAAAGTAATCCAAAAATAAATACAATGAAAAATACACAAAGGAATAATGCACTGAATGGACCTACCTAGTGTAGTGTAGTGTTGTGTCACATATCATTCCTTTTTTGCGCTATATAGAGCCGTAAGCCAACATCTACAATACATATTACAGTATGTATTTTTAATAGAGTGCTGTTACATTTGTTTTTACTTTTATTTTGCTGCTTTCGAAAGAACTGCGATACACCAACAGATTTTAAAGAACATTAGTAAAAATTAAGAATGTTATAATCAATAGAAAATCCCTGAGTGCCCCGATATACACATCCTATTTTCTTCTTCTAAGTATACATTTCTATGTGATTGGGTGCACCTTTCAGAATACTGAACACCTAGGTATCCTGAAGAATTGGAAATATTTTGAATAATTTAGGATGTTATATTGTAAATCCTTGGTGCTGTTGAATCCATTATCTTTGGTAAGGTTTTGTACTCTGCAAGCACAGAATAGAGGCATATTAGTAACAGTAGATAATGCAACTTTAAAAATTGCATTTAAATGATGATTAAATCTGCAGTCCTTTGCTATGTCACCGACAATGTTGCATGACTTTGGGATATACTATATATTGTGGCTCATTTACAGTAGTGTGGTCCATTTAGTAAGTGACAAAGCGTTGTGAGATGGTTAAATTCGGCTTTAAAAGTGATTTTATAGCACCATTTTCAAGTGTACTGAAATACAATACCGAACTGTGCTCCTATCTCCTATTTGTCTATTGTCATATTAATTCATTCCAATAGTCAACAGGAAATTAACAGAACAGTGCCTTTAGTGTAGACAGAAGGGGATGTTACTGTTTTGGAATCTGTATACTGTACGTATCCCTAAAGTATTGTGCATTTTATACAACAGGAATATAGTTAATGTGAATTTATTGTGATGTAATGTATGTCAAATAAAGTGATACAATCATATAACACAGCAACTTTTACTAGAAAGAAATAAAACAAAATAAACTTTAACTTGAAAATAAATATATATATTTAAATAAAAAAAATCCTTAAACAATGAAGCCAAGTGGTCACATGATGTGAGAACCCGTGCCATCCAGTGACCAGCGTTAAGCTTCCTCTGCAGTACTCAATAGCTGCCACAAAGCATGTGCCACTTGAATTCTTATGGGAGTCCTGGCTCCCTCTTACTGGCACTGAGGTCATCTCTTGGACCTGTGTATGAGAAAATGAGAGGCATACATTAGAGACTGTACAAAGAAAGGTAACTAAAGTGGTACATGTCCTACAGCACAAAATTTACCCGGAAAGACTATTATTACCCGGATTAGACTATCTTAATATGTACAGTTTGGAGCAGAGAAGGGAAAGGGGGGACATGGTAGAAACTTTCAAATATATCAAGGGCTTTAACAATGTGCAGGAGGGAAACATTCTTCAGAGGAAGAGAAGTATTAGAACACGAGGACATGTACTGACACTGGGTGGAAGTAGGTTCAAAGGAGATAGGAGGAAACATGACTTCACAGAAACGGTAGTGGATAAGTGGAATAGCCTCCCATCAGAGGTGGTAGAGGAATATACAGTAGAACAATGTAAACATGCTTTGGATAGACATAAGGATATCCTTACAAAGAACTAAGGATCAAATAGGGTTTGAGGTTACCATAGTTTGAAAAATAGACAGACTAGATGGGCCAAGTGGTTCCTCTTTGCAGTCATTATTTTGTTTCTATGTTACATAATTAGCAATGTCGTTATTATTGTTCCGTACTTTCTATCACATACATTGATGTTCTGATTTTCAACATTGTCACTTAATACCTGTATGTAATATATAATATTTACATACCAGTCAGAGCTCCTCCTGACGATACTTTCTAACAATCATATTTCGGGGGGTATTCAATTGTCCGCGGGATCGAGCGCGGAAAAAGTATTACCGTTAATACGGTAATCTTACGGCACATCTGGCGATGAAGTTCGCTCCCTTATTCTTTCCTCTCCACCCTCCACCTGTCCGTTTGATCCCATCCCCTCTAACCTCCTTCGCTCTCTCTCTCCTACTGCCTGCTCCTAGTAGTACCGTAATAATGGTAATCCTGCGCGGACCGCGGGATTTTCGGCAATCCCGCGGACAATTGAATATGCCCCTAAGTGACAGTGCTAAAAAACATAAAATTCTTTTACAGCGAGTACACACTGGCTGGTACAGACTGTCAAAACATACGACTATCTGGCCTCACTGTTTTAGTTTTGCTTGCTTTGTTTTGTAATTTAAATGTTTGTATTTATTTGTTTGATTTCCAGTTCTTGTTATTGTTTTGTTTTTCTTTTTGGCTACTAAAAACATTTTTTTTTCTTTGATAAAACTGATTGTATTAATTCATACCACCCAGCATATTGAAGAGAAAAATTTGGACTTGATTAATCCACGCCCTAAACATCACACTGGACACTGTTAGACCGAGATCCCGTATTTACTGAACTGTAGGTGCTGCCTCATGGCTGCAACTGGTGCAAAGATGTTTCGCTAGCCTGATTGGCAGTTGCATGAAGCTTCTCTATGGGCTAGATTTACTATGCTGCGGGTTTGAAAAAGTGGGGATGTTGCCTATAGCAACCAATCAGATTTTAGCTGTCATTTTGTAGAAGGTACTAAATAAATGAAAGCTAGAATCTGATTGGTTGCTATAGGCAACATCCCCACTTTTTCAAACCCGCAGCTTAGTAAATCTAGCCCTATGTCTCCATTCAGTTCTATGTCATTTAGTTATCAGATAGAACATTTCAAATGCATCATAGGCAGAACATAAGTAAGAAGACATGCTGTGATGTCATACTACAATGTATGGTGGATCCTGGCCTATGACTGCATGTGGCGCAAAAACAGCGCCATAAGTGATACAACACTGCAAATAGGTAGATCCGAGCATTTTTACGATCTCTAGCAGTGCTCCATAAGGAGCAGTTGCGTTCATAGACGTTCTACAAGTACCAGCATACCCAAGCAGTTAATGCCTACCAGGGCTTGCTGGGACTTGTTGTTTCATGCACAAAACTATTGATTTTTGTCTTTTAACTCATTAAACCTCCAACCCCAAGGGAGGGCTGCGATTCAGCTTAGTTCTTGATTTCAGACGGGGGCTGAACACTGTCCCCTGCATTAGTGGAAACCAGCCCAGGATATAAGCATTGATGATGGTTACTTATGTGGGTAGTGACGGTTTTATGAATAAATGACTTTCACATGATGTAACTTATGTAACATATCAAAGGGAAATCAACCACTCTGACATCTGGTGGTAGAAAACGTTACTGCATATAAAACGTTAAATTATGAATTGAAATTTGCATTACATTAATGGCAATGTAACACACTGTTAAGGCTTCCTGCATCTGTATGTGCTCACATGCACCTGATTAGCAGCTTGATTATTGTATCCCTTCTACTGCATTAATATAAGTGGATGTTACTATAATGCATCTATACAGTAGTTACCTCTGCAATTACAGAGCCTATGGTGCTCTTACTGCTGCTGAACCGAGACGAGTACTGTATGTAACAGAGAAACACAAACGTCTTCATTACTGTTGTTCATTGTCACACTTATGTGAAGAAAGAACGCTGTAATCATAAGGAATCTATTATTCATGTATTTTATTTCATTTTCATTTAGGTCAGACCAGCACACCACCTGTGGTTAGTAGACATTTTATTATCATCTATATTAATATTATTACTATGATATTATTTTTCCCCAGTTCTGTAGTATCAATGTGGCAGAATAGGCACAAGTCAATACTAAAAAGCATGTTGTAGGTTATGACAGAATAGGGAAACATGTCAGGAAGTTATGAGCTAGGTCACATTACAAAAAATGCAGCTACGGAAGATGGTTTTGCAAAGCCTTGCATTATGTTCTCCTTCTCACAAGTTTCTTTGTAGAAACATGTACACTTTACATGTGTACTGTTAGCAGTGCACACTGTAGGGGAGGTAGCACGTACTTGCCAACCTTTTGCTGTTTGTCTCTGAAAGATCCCGGAGGCGGGTTTTAAGGGGCACGGTGCATAGCTCAGCGCAACTCGTGGCATTGATGCCCCATTGAGGGAGAATCGCCTGCTCTCCCGGGGAGGGTGTGTTATGTAACAAATGCTTTTTGTCTTGTAGTTGTACAAGCACCAGCTTGCCCAATCAGCATATGGCTACCAGGACTTGCTGAGACCAGTAGTACTACAGGAAAAATTACAGAAATATCTAATGTAACCATTTATTACCCCAACACCCACCAGCAGGGGGAGCCCCAGAGCTTTCGGCATGGGACTATTTTTTCCATCGGGAAATAACATATCTTTGTGGGACTAATTCCTCTAGGGAATTCAGCCACGGTGAACAGGCTGTGGCTGTGTGACATTAGGATAGGGGGACCACACACAGTGGATCTCCCTGTGTCCCCGGGCCAGCTTCTCATAGTCTGGTGCTGGTGGTGGCTGTATCTCTGGAGACCCCACACTGTGCATCTCATTGAAATTGCTGTTACCAGCCCGGGCTATCAGCGTAACGCGTTTGTCACTTTTCAGGGTGCATGGAGCACTAAGGTTTTAAATATATTTTCTTTAATACACACATATATATATATATATATATATATATATATATATATATATATACACAAGCAGACATTGATCCTCTGCACTCTCCATGCAAAACCTGGGGTTGCCCACATTCTATAAACAAAAGGCAGGGATTCTCCGCTCTCACTAGATACAATTAATGCTGTTCTAACTGAATTTTCTATATTACAAACAGGGAATGTTAGTTCCACATATTGCAACATATTTTCAGATGACCAACTCACGCCAAAGTCTCGTACTTTTTATACAGTCCTGACATGATCAAATGCTATACTTCTGGGATAAAGACTTACCTGCACAGTCAAGTCTTTCCAAAGCATCAGCAGCCATGGGACACCTGGGGGTATATTTACTAAACTGCGGGTTTGAAAAAGTGGAGATGTTGCCTATAGCAACCAATCCGATTCTAAGGGGGGTATTCAATTGTTGCTTTTAACACGCTAAAACAAAAAAACCCGAGCGCTCTAAAAATATTAGCGTTAATACGGTAATTACTCGCTAAATTTCATCTCGCAGTGAAATTCAGCGAGTAAACTACCGTATTAACGGTATTTACGCGCATATTACCGTATTAACGCTAATATTTTTAGAGCTCTCGTTTTTTTTTGTTTTAGCGCGTTAAAAGCAACAATTGAATACCCTCCTAGCTGTCATTTTGTAGAACGTACTAAATAATTAATAACTAGAATCTGATTGGTTTCTATAGGCAACATCTCCACTTTTTCAAACCCGCAGTTTAGTGAATATACCCCCTGCAGTCTCACGTGACCCAAGTTGTAATTAATTAATGTAAAGATCTAAAAATGGAGTGCAAGAGAATTGGGATTTATATTGTATAAATGTTGCCCACATCGTATCATTCCCTGTTATTAATATAAAAATAGTTAGAGCAGAATAAATTGTGCATTTGGTAGGGTATCCATAACATTGGCTTAATGGGTACCTGCCCAAAAGAAAAGAATGTCATGCTAAGTATCTCTAATAATAGTATATTAAGAAAGGTTGCATTTTCGATTGAGAAGGAAATAGTTAAATAAACTTACAACAGGTGGTATTACCTCTAATATGGTGTAATGAGTCAACGAAATGTCATGGAGGCTCATTAATCTCTAATTCAGAATGATGTATCTAACTATAGATCAGGCCTCTATTATCGAATGACACCTGGGGGTATATTTACTAAACTGCAGGTTTGAAAAAGTGCAGATGTTGTCTATGGCAACCAATCAGATTCTAGTTATCATTTATTTAATTCATTCTACAAATTGACAGCTAGAATCTGATTGGTTGCTATAGGCAACATCTCCACTTTTTCAAACCTGCAGTTTAGTAAATTAACCCTCTAGAAATGGTGCAAATGGTTTTAAAGATTACTATGTGGAACAACATGAGCCTGAATATCTTGAAATATTGCTTTGGGATAACCGTGGCTACATAATTTCATTTAGTCAGTTAAGAGATCGTGTAGAATAAATAAAAACATAGAGGTCGGGGTGAAGAGCGTCTAGTAGTGATTTTGTCATACAAAGTGAGAAACAGAGCTGGGTGCAGGGATGGTTATGCATTGACAATTATCTCTCCGGAAGAGTCCACATCCTGGTAACTTGTATTTATATTTAATTTCAGGACCAGAGAGAGCTACAATATGCTGAAATTGAGTTCAAGAAAAACATTCCAAGAAAACAACAGGTGCTGTCCCCTCGCTCCTCTTTTCTTACAAATATGATGATAAAAGCCAAACTCCACCTATATGGAATTTTGTTGTTGTTGTTGTTCTTTAGGTGTTAAATGTGCAAATTAGACCTATAACCTTTATCCTATCTGTTATAATTTGCTTTATATGTGTAGCATTTATAGGTCACCACAGATTCCATAGCGCTGGTCAATCATTTTACAGATACGAGGTCAAATCTATTCAGCAAATTAATAGTTTTTAGGGATATTTTGGTAAAAGACAGATAACATGTAAGCGTCTATGTTGCCATCGCTGTCTCTAATGAGACAGAGATTAAAATAACAGCACAGAGAACAACATAACAAAATAGAATCATCACATAAATAATAAATAATTAAATATATGATCATTTAAATGTAAAGAATTGTTTATAATGTCCAGTAATATATAATACGGAATGATACAACACTATAACCAGCACTGTATTTAGAGCTGAAGCCTCAATTGGCGTTGTGAGTGAATACACCCTAAATTAATAATTGTGTACCCCCATATCCTCATGTCTCTCTGTCCCCTAATGAGGGCTCGTTGTTTTTTTAATGTGAAAGGTGATAGGAAACAATCAAGTAGCAAAAAGGGAAAAGTAAATGAAAGTAATACCTATAAATAACATAAACTATGTCTATGCTGATTAGTAGATGTATTATACTTACAGCCAAATAAAATACATACAATGTCATAAGAAATCAGATAAACTGAAAATGTAAAAAACAAAGTTATAATAATTACAATACATTTACATTGATCATTATAAACTATAACACTTTAAAAAAACAACAAAAAACACTATGTTGATGGAAAAAACAACAACAAATAATGACCGCTCCAAAATCCATAAATAGAGATACTGCATGATTTATTGACTGCCCCTAACCATAGCTACCTTAGGCATATGCCTAGTTTGCCTAGTGATAAGAACTATTGCTATCTCTAAGGATGTACCTTATAGACAGTGAATAATCCGGGGAGCCCATTAACTACGTCTATAACCTGTGTATATATTTTCTCTTAGCAACCTCCTGGGCCTTTGTATCATAACAGAAGAGCAGAGGGGCAGCCTCCGCCTGAGAACGTCGTTTACTCCGATTTAAGATTACAGTGACCTCTGCTTCCTGGAACTGGAAATATAATATGATTATTTCTACAGTTGTTTCATTTTGTCACACATCACTACAACTTGGCATCAGGAACCGGGGTGCGGTCCTCTTCTTGAAGCATTGTCTGGGAAGTATATAAATGTTAATCTGAAGCTCACAAGAAGCCGGTGCTATCAGGACATGAGCTTTCTCCGACCGGCCAGTTTCACGCAATATTTTTCTCAACTTGAAGGGACCTCCGTGATGTCGGAAAGACCGATAACATAGAACTTGTAATATATTAAATATCTCCGGCGCTAATAGGTAGCACAATGGACATACAATTTATAAATAGAACATCAGATGCAGCAAATCAAATAGAGGGAGTGCAAATCCTCTAATAAGTAGACATACCAAACCAAAAAAGACTGATTGCGCATGAAATGTTCTAATCAAAGCGAATGTGTATGAAGATAAACATACAAATGACTCAATATATAATTGTACCTATGTTTACTCCAGCAACAAATAAATACAATACATAATGAAATATATATAGTTAAAATCAGTATTCACATAAAATGGTTAACAGGCTCATCAGGACCTGTGTATGTGAAAATTCCAACAGGTGTCTCAATATAAAAAGGCCTTGATACTTTCATAAATCACCATATCAGTATGACCAAAAGAGTAATAGCTCTGTATAAAGATATAGATGGAAAAAGCTCTATTTCACCAGATTCCGGCTATTAGAATAAAAGTCAAATTCCCACCAGTGAGGCAGTTTATGTAATCGGATGTGCAGCTCCGTAGTATCAGCTGTATAACGATGTATTAGCAATGGAGTGTAAATATAACAGAACTTTTCCGCTGTAAGTGGTATTCATTCAGCCGATATAATTTGTCAAACTGGTAAGTAAATAGACCATCCAAAGCTTAGCCGCTAAAGGGAATATATGTCCAAGTCCCTTTCATGCCGCACAGGCGGTTCAAACGGCTTGAGGCTCCACGATGTATCTTGTGTGGTGCGCACCACCAAAGTCCGTCCGGATTGATACACGGATGGTTGGAGAAAAGGTCCTCTTGAGGACACAATATTCGTAATGCCTCTGGAGACAATATATGAGGTGTCTTCACGATAAATGAGGCTGGATAGAGCCAATGCTCAATATTGGATACTCCTCGGAATAGAGAATAACAAGCAGCGACGCGTTTCGTCTGTCCAAGCAGACTTTTTCAAGCTATAGAGCTAACTCTCTCTCCACTGGTCATATATAGGGTAAAGAGGAGGAACCTCATTCAATCATTAGCGGCCATATGTTGAAGACGATATCTAAATTTGTAGGGTTTGGAACCTGTGGTTATTGTAAGCTAAACATAACGATATAAAAACCAATTACATATACAAACATGTTGTTTCGTAGTATCATTAAAAAACAGACACAAGTGTGTCTGAATTAAAAACGTACAATATAATAATAAAAAAAAATATATATATAAAAAATATATATATTTTTTTATATCTATCTATATATATATATATATATATATATATATATATAAAATAAAACAAAATAAAATAAAATAAAATAGGCCACAATATCTGTATGCATACACATTAATGTGTTGATGCAGTATATAGCAAATATTTGCTGAGAACATAATAGTTACATAGAGATATACGATTGCAAAATATGTTATACATATATAGACATACCAGAGATCTAAGATCTAAATAAACTCATGCTGCAAATATGTGTATGTACATGTGTGTGTGCACATGCACGTGCATACAGACTCACACATACACACATTCACAAGAACACCATAGTCCAATAAGCTAAGATCTGAAAGGACCTAATTGTGATAACCAAGAGCTTAAACCTATAGAGAAACCCCAATAAATAGGAGTCCAACTAATTAAAATAAGGACGGAACATCCTATGGATACAAATAACCCCAGTTAAGAGTTTCTAACATGTCATAATTGACACGCAGTTTTATCTAAGGACAAAAAGAGAGAAAACTATTAAAAATACCAATCGTTGAATTCCATAGTTTCATTTAGACCGTCTGGATACATGGTTTGTAATTTGAACATCCAATGCAACTTCGCCTCTACAGAGTCTCTTATACCTGTCTCCTCCTCTTTGCGTACAATCAAATTTTTCAACCCCAGTAATTGACAGACCTGGGTTACTGTTGTGTCTCTCACAAAAATGCCTAGACACACTATGGTTATGTATGCCCTTGAGAATATTTAATCTATGTTCTCTGAACCGGCATTTCAGAGAACGGGTAGTTCTACCTACGTACTGGAGTCCACACGGGCACTCCAGCACTTGTACCTCGAACTAAACTCAGGTTGTCACTAACTGACGCAGAATGTGAATCCGTATTTGTGTAGGTTCATGTTTGCTGCATAACTTGTTTCTATTATATTCTACGAGGTAGATTTACTAAACTGGAGGTTTGAAAAAGTGGAGATGTTGCCTATAGCAACCAATCAGATTCTAGCTGTCATTTTGTAGAATGTACTAAATAAATGACAGCTATAATCTGATTGGTCGCTATAGGCAACATCTCCACTTTATCAAACCTGCAGTTTAGTAACTATATACCCCTAAGTCTATAATTTATCTATGGATTACACAACTATTGATACAGTCTACTTTTTCGTTTTTACTTTGATAATCTTTTCCTATTATGAACGACACATTTAAAGAGATGATGTTTATTAGTAGGAATAAGGGGAAAAGCATGATAAGTTTAATTTTTAGGTTTTTTTTTGAAATTTACAATAAAATAATTGACATCACAAATAAAGTATCCAATAAGTTCAGGTAACTTATGAAACCATCTTTAAGAACACATCAGCAGTTATTTTAAACAAGTCTTACAAGCTATAACAAACAAATCTGACAGTAAAGCAGCCGGGAGCTGGGGGCCCGCAGGTGAAGGCTCGGAGGGCCACTTGCTGCCCATCACTTAGTTAGGCTAAAACCTACAACTATCCAATATAATAACCTGAAATGTGAGCTAATACATTGAGCTAGTACATGAGCAGGGTTGGGTATGGTTTAACGATTACGAGAACTCCGACAAGGTTGACACCTACAAAAAAAATCCGACTGGCTAAGAAAACGAATAGTATAAAAAACATACTTCCAAATGGCAGCGGCATGCTGACAGCCAGTGATTCCGGATGACCCAGCTGTCTGGCAGTTCAGTGTGACGTCAGCGCGACTTAGATGTAGGTTAATTTAAAACGGCAATGTGTGGACTCCGCAGGTTAAGTGTTTAAACACTTAACCTGCGGGGTCTTGTCATTACATAAGTAATATATATAATTTCCTGCACAAGAAAAAAATCTTTCCAATTGATGTATATTTTCAAGACATGATTTAATATGTTAGTCTGATAATATGAGGAACAGCCGCTGTGAAGTCTTACACTTACTTTTCACGGGCTCTTCATTTGCGGTCCTCTGCAACCCTCTGCGATGTGGTTTCCGGCTTGCATTGAATCCCTGAGCGCATGCACCCACTGAAAAGCTCGGACATGCGCACAGAGATCTGGACTGCAAGATGGTGAGTCATGTGACAGGGAGGGATCACATGATCCCTCCACACATGCGATGTCCGGCTCTGCTCTTCGGAGTAGAGCTGTCGGAAGTGAAACTTTTCAACTATGTTAATGTACGCCAGCTTGAGCTAGCATACATTAACATGGTTGAAAATTAAATTTTGTTCTTTGTTAAATAGCGTTGTTGAGCACTCCCCATACACTGTTATGGGGAGTGCTCAGAAAAACGATAAGAGATGCAAGGCAGCAGATATCTGAGATATCTGCTGCGATGCTACAATCATACATAGCAATTTAGCGGTTAATACCCGAAAACTGTTGTTTTCGGGGATTTAACAGGAGGGAAAGCTTTGATAAATAGGCCCCTAAATCTAAAAATGTTGGGTTATAAACCAAAAAGGTATAATACATTATTTAACGTTAAGGTGATATCTCACTAAACGTCTCCCGCATCTACAGGACAGTGTACTGATGGGGTCTGATACAGGTGTCTGATATCAGATGCAAATTGTGTGACACCCAGATATATAACATACGTACAATATTGAGCGGCTGTATAAATATTTCTAAATAAATATTAGAATTTAATTTGGAACAGAGGTTTATAAATTATACTCAATAAGGATCATTTACAAAAGTGCAGACAAGTGGACACACGGTGAAAAGTGTTTGTGACCCCCTATGCCTATTCAATTGAACCCATTTATATGGGCAGCATATTGGTCTGAGCTTCACAATTGTGGCATCTGTGGGTATTAAAAGTGGACGTCTTCCAATGGAAGGATCCGGGTGTATCGATGCGTATTCAGCCTCAGTGCAGGTTACATGAATCATTGTGCATAGTTTGGCTCCTACATGCAAAAGCGCAGGGGATGGTGGGAAAGTGACAGAGCCTGTGTACTCTGGTGGTGTCAAAGTTCAGGGGTAAGCCATGCCCTCAATGGATCGGCTTTTGGAACAGTCAGGAACAGATTTTAGTTTATTCTTCAATGAATATGTCCATCTGCGACTACAATCCCAAAAATGTTTGTGCAGAGTGTTTGCATGGAAATACTTCCCAAACTGGAACGTTGGCGTGCACCAAGCACGGTGGCTTAGAGGTTAGCACTTCTGCCTCACACCGCTGGAGTCATGAGTTCAATTCCCGCCCATGGCCTTATATGTGTGGAGTTTGTATGTTCTCCCTGTGTTATCCTGGGTTTCCTCTGGGTGCTCCGGTTTCCTCCTACACTCCAAAAACATACTAGTAGGTTAATTGGCTTCTATCAAAATTGACCCTAGCCTCTCTCTCTCTCTGTCTGTCTGTGTCTGTGTATGTTCGGGAATTTAGACTGTAAGCTCCAATGGGGCAGGGACTGATGTGAATGAGTTCTCTGTACAGCGCTGCGGATTCAGTGGCGCTATATAAATAAATGATGATGTACAAGTATTGCAATAGGACCCAGACGCTGGCCACAAAGGCACTTCACCAGCAGCGACAGAGGCCAAAGGACTCCATTAAAGAGTTAAGCTAATACCATCTCAAGTTTATTAAGGTTGCCGGCGATAAGCAAAGCAGCTTTTCACCGCTTGTTAAATTGGGTTACATATCAGTCCCCATAGAAGTCTCTGATTTATCCCGCTTTAACCCTTCATAAATAAAAGAACAGCTGTGATGCCCACTCTCTGGAGAAAGCACCTGTTTTCTCCAGCTTGTTGGCTCATCACGGCTTAGTAAATAGACCCCTTAATCATTTATGTGCATTTCAGAAAAGAAAAATACAAAGCAAGAAACATCTTTCTCAAATATGTAGATTTGCAAACATGCTTTGGTTGTTTGGATACAATATTGAAATGAAATAGTGAAAGTTTTGCCAGCTCAAGTGAAATATCCAGCGACCCCCAAGCTGGTAGACAACCACAAGAGTGCCTGGGCAGCACAAAAGTCACATCCTTCCCTAGAACCGGAGGAGGAAGGAAGTTCACTTAAGATAGATGGTGAGAAAAATTTAGAAATTCCAGCAGCTGAATATCTGAAAATTTCTCTAGTAACTGGTTCGTGTTTCTTGTCTCCATAAAGTGCTACTCAGCATGGGGCTGGTTTGCACTGGGGAGGAGACATCTTTTTTTAAAGACCTAAATCCACGGGGAATTATGACCTACACCCCATGCTCCCTGTTATAGTGTAATGAAAGAAACACCCCATGCTCCCTGTTATAGTGTGTCCTGTCCAGCCTGGTGCTCGTCGCTGCTTACGCAGGAGGCACCCTTGCTTGTTGTCATCCAGACTACACAGTACTGGTGCAGATGACTTATTTTGGAAGGGGACATGTTAATTTAATTTCTATTTATTTTGTTATCCTTAAGAAACAAATAAAATGAAAATAAGCGCTGCCGGCCATCATCAACAGCACGTGTCTTTACAACAAGCCTGTGAAAGCTACAGCAGAGACGCCATGTCTGGACATGTGTGTTACTCTAACGAGGCCACATCTCCAGGGGGCTTGCTACCCTTATGTATGTATGACCCTAGTGCAGGGGCGGGCTGGCCCGGGGGGCAGGGAGCAGCGCCCCCCCGGGCCGCTCGGTCAGACCGCTACTCGGGCCGGGGGGGGTAGGTTATTTTCCGTCATGCTTTCATGGTGTTGGTGTGTCACAAGTATGGTCAGTGAGTCACAGATTGTTTCTAAATAAAACTGAAAATGGGAACAATATAGTTTGTGGATGTTGGAACATTTAAGTTCCAGTAGAAGTTTTAAACACAAACAACATATGTAAAAACAGTATTCAATTCATAAAGCTCATTACAAATGCTGGGTAATGTTTCCCTTTCATCTACAATTATTACTGGAGTTCACATCTCAGTAAAGATAGAGCAAATACATACAGAGCCCCAAATATTAACTATAGGGTGGGGGACCTATAGCCATTACATACCAGCATATACAGCACAATATGTACAAGAGGCCATTGACAGATGCAGTTTAAATTTCAGGATAACACAGGGTGATTTTTTTTTTCAAGGCTAAGGGGTATATTTATTAAACTGCAGGTTTGAAAAAGTGGAGATGTTGCCTATAGCAACCAATCAGATTCTAGTTATCATTTTGTAGAATGTGCTAAACAAATGAAAGCTAGAATCTAATTGGTTGCTATAGGCAACATCTCCAATTTTCCAAACCCATAGTTTAGTAAATCTAGCCCTAAGTCTTATTTGACCTTAGACAGGGAAGCTATTTGCCCCCAGTCCTGCAGTATCATATCACAATAGCCCCCATAATAAATGACACAACACCAAGAAGTGTAGAGAATATGGCCACAGATTTTTATTCATTAATATCCATTATAACCCTAAGGGGAGGGGCATAGCAAAAAAACCATGTGTCACAAAGGGTCCCAACAACCATGCCCATTAACCAAGGGTTGTGCATACCAACTGGCAACCTTAGGGACTAACATAAGACAGGGGTGTAATAACCCATTCCATGGGACAGGAACTCTTCAGGACCAGTTCTCACCATTTCCTAAAGACAACCAATTAGTCTCATTTCCTTAACAGCCACAAAGGGGTAATTTCACACCACTATCCCCAATCATTAAATAGCACTCTGCACTGCTTTCTGTATAGCCACATTAAACATATTCAGACCAGTATCTGATGAGTGTACACCATCCTGATTATATAGCCCAGGTGTGTTATCTTCCAACTCACAATGTCTGATTTCAAATGACCCCATCATTCCAATGTAATCTGACCTTTTTATTCACTGTCTTGAGGGTCCTAATGAGAGCAATATAACTTATGGCCATTGTATAATTACAGACCCCCATCAACCTGCAAACATTTTGCATATTGCTAAATAGGACTATGTCCCTGCAAAATCCCTAACACCAATGTCCCTGCAAATATTTAACACCAATTCTATGGATTTTATCTGCCACCTATCATTTCCCCCTACATGCAGGATTATCACAACTAGGCATTGAGCTTCACTATGGATCCTCACCAAATCTAAGATCGCTTGGGACCAACAAAGGCCACTCAGTCCTTACCAATGCAGCTCCAACTTAGCATCAATTCCCAAGTTCTGTCCTAGTAGAAGCTCTGCCTCCCTTAATCTTGCTCAGTGTATGTAAGAGCCCCAGTATATCCATCATTTTACAGACCTAGGAAATTCAACAGTAAAAAATTTTTAACAAAAATTGTCAATCTTTGGGCCCATTCTACATTATTCAAAATGTACTTTCTTTTTATCGTATCCCCTTTTATCATATATACATATACTTTATATCCATCCAGATTAACTTGGTCTACAAGTCATACATGTAACCTTTACCAGTTTGACCACCTTCTCCCCGTTCTTCAAGCTCACGATCCCCTTCTCTTTCTGGCAAAAAGCATGGAGGCAGCAGCAGCCTTCAGTAGATAAGTGTTTTGTTTTCTTGCAGTTGCCATAATCAATATATTCTGTATAGCACCAGAGAGAGAGAGAGAGAGAGAGAGAGAGAGAGAATGGCGTCAGGAGCTTGCTGGGAGGGGGCTTCAAGAAAAGAGTCTAGATTAGTTGCTATCACTGCGATTCCCTGGAGGTTGCAAGCTATGGTGATGTCTGCTACCACAATAGGATCGGTGGGGGGGCAGCAGTGGGAGCATTGCCAAAATTAGATGAGGGAACAAGTGAAGAAGACGAATCCCCCAATGTATTTGAAATGTCGCTGACGTCTTGGGGAGAGATAATGAAGGAGACCCTTAGAGAAGTCTTTTAGGGGTGGCAGTTTAAAAAGAATGTGATCCAAAAGCAAAAGCAAAATGTTGCAGCAAAATTGTCATTTGTACTAGTGTAATTTGAGTTTCGCATATCTTAAGAGATGTGCAACTTAAATACAGCATTTATATGCAGCCACGGCAAAGATACTTCATTCATCATCATCATTAGCTTGGCGATGATGGCTACTGAAACTGCGAAAAATAAACATAGAGATAGAAGGGATGTTCCTCTCCCTTAAATGAATAACCGGCACCAGTGCTATAGGCTACTGTTGCAGGGGACAACTAGCACGGTGTCCCCCTGGAAAAGCAGTGACCCACACAAGATTTTGCCAGGCAATAATGTGAACCAATAATGTGCCCTCAAAAACAAAAGCAGTGGAAGAGGTTATTTAAAAGGATTTCCTGCTTCCTTTTCATATAAACATGCCTCCTGAGTACTGTACATGGGAGGGAAAATGAGTGAATTACACATACCTGCCAACTGCCCTGATTTAGGTGGTACAGACCCAATTTAGGGCTCGTCCCGCCATCCTAACGGGCAAGTTTGATCCATGGATTGGAATGTTGTTAGATATGTAAAGTTCGCTGCTGCTTTGCATAGAATGGATCTTTTAAGGAAGGGTAGAGGCAGGGCCGGTGCTAGGGTCCTCGGCGCCCTAGCCACAATTTCAAAATCCGCCCCCCCCAGGCACAATTTTAAAATCCGCCCCCCCAGGCACAGTTTTAAAATCCGCCCACAACCCCCCCCCCCCCATGTCTTTCCTTACCTTAACTTGGCTCCATAAAGCTGCTCCTCTCTGCCAGGTTCCGTCCATCACTGACACTGTCGGGCCGTGATGATGATGTCACGCCTGACAGTCAGTGAGTGGAGGGGAGGAGATGGAGCGCCCCACCAGCTGTTGGAGGGGAAGGTGGCGGTGGTGATCCATAGCCCCTCCCCTCTCCCTGTGGATCTATCTGTAGTTGTGCGGCAGCCGTGGAAGGTATGTTCAGCGGTCGCCGCACAGTTTTAAAGTACAATAATAAATGTATTTTAATTCTGTGGCGCCCATCAGAGCCCGGCACCCTAGGCAATTGCCTAACCTTGCCTAATGGGAGCACCGGGCCTGGGTAGAGGGGTAAGAAGTATACTGCAGAAGTGCTAGGTACACCCCAAGGGTGTTGCAACAGCCCCATCATGATGTCACCATGCTCCTTCTCTGATTGTCCCAATTTATATCTGCAAGTATAAGAGGTATGACCATATGCTGTCCATTTTTCCTCCTATCCTTTAATCAAATTGTCAAACTAAAATTAAAGTATATACTGTATGTTCCAAAAAAATAACTAAAAACCATATATATTTTACTGGGAGTATCTAACAAATAAAAATGGAACTTTTGGATTAACCGACTCAGTAAATACTGAAGCTGGTCTCCTACTCAGACTTAGAATTTTGGGTAGTTATATTATATTATATTATATTTGTACAGACCTAGGGATCTCTTGTCATCAAGGGGTTTACATACAGATATATTCAAAAACAGTTGCAAATACAGAAAGACCTATCCTGTACTTCTGGAAATGTTTTGTATGAAATCAAGCCCTCTGCATACAGATAGAAGAGTGATTAATGTAACTCAGTTAGGAAATGTTTGCCTTAGTTCCTCATTTGTATCTGGCTAATATTGGCCAGCCCCATGCAGCCATGTGATATAGAGACAGAGGAGAGAGACAGCCGGAGAAGTAGGAGTAATAGATCTAATGAAGTCACAAATTTATATATCTAGTAAAAGAATTTATGAAAGCAATCTTACAGAATTTAGAGTTATACCAGAGATTAGCAGGATGAGGGAGATGTCAGACTGCCAGGATTAGGGAGAAGGGAAAGTTTGTTGTTAATGTTTGTGTTTGTGGACTGGATACAATGTGTTCCCAGAGACAGCACCTCAGTCTCTGTGTTCTTCTATCAGGTAAGAGATGGGGTTAAGGGTGGGGATGTGATACATGTTATGTTATCTCTGTAACTGAGTTTCCTGCATATACTGTATTACAGTGCTCAATGTGTTATGCTTTCGATGGTCTTGTACACAGGGAATTATACTGGGTCTGGTCTAATTAGTAGTATTGTCAGTATCAGAATTTACACATATGTCTGTAACATATGGTGACATTCAATGCACGAGAAATGTTAGCAATCTTAAAATATAGCGTTGCTTTTATTATATCGAACAAATTTATGATGTGAATTTTCCTGTTGTTATTAAACCACTCAGTGTTAAGGAAAAGAGAGACTAATTTGCTACAGAAGACTCCCAATAGTCTTTAGGGGTTCAAAATAGTTAAAATCTTACTTACCTGTCCCCCACTGTAGCTTGCTGTTGGTGGGGGCCTGGAGAAGAGGCAGGGACTGATGACGTAATTTCTTATTTTGCTAACCAAGTGTCTTTGATCCTTTAACTGGGGTGGAGGAGTCTGTTTTTTTAACTTCTCTGACTTAATATATTATTTGAGACTTTTCTGGGAGTATGATTTGCAGATGTTTATCCCTCTGTAATATTGGCCAGTGCTTCCTTATAATACTTTCAAGGACTTTTGAGTATATCATTGAACTGTGGGATGAAGAGCCTGTTTTCTTCCGCTGATACATTGTCATCCTCTTATTTTCATCAGTTCTGTTCTGTCCAACTCTAATTTATTCATATGTTCTATTTATCAACCTTCTGTCATAATTTCATTCTATAAATCTCTATTTGAGGGTGGAGGTTGACTCATATTGGTGGAGAAATTGGTCTACAGGAACGTCACTTAGCTACCTTGCTCTTTGGATAGGTCGTTCCTGGACACACTCATTACATAACCACCCGCTTTTACACTTTTCCTCATACGACACGTAGTGCCACCAAAAGTAGTCCAAGAAAGGACAACTGGTAAACTGGCGACAGTGTCAAAGGGTCATGGGCACCAAAGACTCATTGATGTGAATGGGTATCGAAGGCTATCCCGTCTGGTCCAATCCCACTGAAGAGCTACTGTAGCAAAAATTGCTGAAAAATGCTGGCATGTGAGTGCCAGAACTGGACTATGGAATAATAGAAGAAGTTGGCCTGCTCTGATGAACCACATCTACATCATATGGCCAGTTGGGTACATTTATCTGGGGAAGAGATGGCACCAGGATGCACTATGGGAAGAAGACAAGCCGGTGGAGACAGTGTGATGCTCTGGGCAATGTTCTGCTGGGAATCCTTGGGTCCTGGCATTCATGTGGATGCTACTTTGACACGTACCCCCTACCTAAACATTGTTAAGGACCAAGTACACCCTTTCATGTAACGGTATTTGCTGATGGCCACACTGCAAAAATTGTTCAGGATTGGTTCGAGGAAAATGACAAAGGGTTCAAGGTGTTGACTTGGCCTCCAAATTCTGCAGATCATATCTCATCAAGCATCTGTGGGATGTGCTGGAAAAACAAGTCCGAGCCATGGAGGCCCCACCTCCCAACTTACAGGACTTAACGGATCTGCTGCAAATGCCTTGGTGCCAGATACCACAGGACACCTTCAGAGGTCTTGCGGAGTCCATGCCTTGACAAGGCAGAGATGTTTTGGCGGCATGAATGAGACCTACACAATATTAGGCAGGTGGTTTTAATGTTGTGTCAGTGTATATATTTATTATTATTATTTTTGTTCCTCTTCCAAATGCATGGTGGAAGTAGACAGATATTTTTGCACTAGTATAATGTTACAAAGTTACGAAATCTGCCTCCCCCTTACTTGTACACAGTAACCACTGGTATTTTGCAAGAAATATTATAGGAAGGAGAAAGAGACAGATAAAGAAAATCTAAAATACTAAAAGAGTGTCATCTATAGTAAATCCAATTAGTGAAAGACGCAATAAAGAAGAATTTGCTATCTGGGTCTGTAATGTCAATAAAAAACATGCAGCTACTGGAGAATTTCCTATTTAAAATCCCACCACCCCTACCTTCCATCCTCCATCTATTTTCAGTGGATTCAAATATCCCTCATTTGTATTTGTCTTTTAACTGGAGAGAGATTTTTTACTGGACTAAATGTGTGTTGAGGGAATTATATGAATTTAATGGGCCTGTGTGCAAGAGTTGTGCTTGGTCATCCACTCATATGTGACATGGTGAGAATGGTATGGGGACATATGTGACATTGAAAGAGTATGGAGGGAATATGTGGCAAATACCTTCCCCGTTTTCCCATCATCACATGTTCTCCTTTAACATTATCCCTTAGTCACGTGGGCGTTTCATGTCCTATTTTGATGCTGCATGTGCTCCAAGCCCCTCCCTCTTTTCCACAACAGGTTCCTATCTGCTGTGGTGTCCTCAGGAAACAAGGAGAAAGAAGGAGAAAGAAGGAGGTGAGGCCATAGAGAAAAGTGTTGCCATAGAGGAGAGCACAGGTGTCTCCTCTCCACTCTGTGGCCAGAGTGGAGAGGAGACATTGTGGGCCCTGTATTTGAGAAACTAAATACAGACCAGAAGTCCAGTTCTGTCCAGATGCCAATGGGGAGTCCAAATCCAGTCCTAGTGTCCAGAGAGAGTCCAGATTTGGTAAAAGTGTCTAGAGAGAGTCCTGGTCCCGCCCAGGCACCCAGGGAGAGGCAAAATCCACTCCACTTGCTCAGAGACACTCAGGTTCAGAGGCCTTGCGGTGTCCAGATGTCCAGACCAGATCCAGGTGTTCAGCAGTGCCCAGGTGCCAACCTTCACCATCCGACCAAGTACTTTGTCCAGCAGAGAGCTTGCACTCCTTCAGTCTGGACACTGATGACCCAGGAGGCATATGGAGACCGTCAGAGCCCCCTGAGCCTTTCTTTGAGAACCACTGGGAGTCTAGACCTGGTGTGAGTAACACGGACACCTTTGCTCTGCACCAAACACAAGGCTGAAACAGCCCATGGTTTGCATGCCTACAGTCTGAACTTGAAAAATATTGCATAAACTACTAATCCCATCATCCTCCTTTTTAGAGAAGATTCAGTGTGCTTTTTATGAGTAATGGTTACATCTAACTTTTTCATTGTATTATCCAGTTTATAGAGTACTACATGCATGATGTTTACATATACAACGTTGCTGATTAATTTATAAAACACTGTGTCCAGTGCCAAAACACTTTGGCCCATTTTTAGTAAAACGCAGTGAAACTGAAAGCCCTGAGTTCTAAACAGAGATTATGGGGTATATTTATTAAACTGCGGATTTGAAAAAGTGAAGATGTTGCCTATAGCAACCAATCAGATTCTAGTTATCATTTTGTAGAATGTACTAAATAAATGATAACTAGAATCTGATTGGTAGCTATAGGCAACATCTCCACTTTTCAAACCCGCAGTTTATTAAATATACCCCTATGGCTCTCTTTCAATTGTGAACTGCCATGTCACGATTGAGAGCACACAGACCCGAAAAGGTACAAACATGTCATGTCCGTAGGTCTTTGTGTCGATGAGTGCTCACCTAAAGCAGGGTGATGCCTGGACTAAACTGCTGATGAAGCAAGCAGTAGAATGTGAACGATACAGACCTATGAACAGAAGACAAATCTCCATGGTGCCCGGTTACCAGTAAAGCCCTCTTTCTAGTTGTTGTTTGTAGTCATCAATTTATGGACCACTATATGTAGCATTGCTGTAATATTTTACATAGGGCTTTCAGTGTGATTATTCTATAATCCACCATTATATAGTGTTATAGTCTTTTAAGTGGTGATTATATTGTAACCTGTAATTCCTTAATAAAGTAGAGTTTAAGCTACAATTTGGCTATTTGCTTAATTATATCAGGACCCATGGTAATGATTCTATGGATGCTGCTGGTGCATCTGAGAGGACACAGAGGTGGTCCTTAGGTAGCATTAGCACTTCTAATATCTAAGGCCAATTGTTCTCTAAATTGCTCATAGCTTTATCTTCTGATATTTTTACATTGTGTAAATAAAGTGCCAGTGAAAATTGGTGGTTGGCCATATATTTGTTTTAATTGAATTTGTTAGGCCAGTTACACACTGGAGTGTTTTCGTTCAATAATCGGACAAATCAGCCGACATACGACCGTTTGGTTGGAAGTCGGGTTAGTGTCTATAGTGACACGATAGTCAAAGTCATTCCAAAGTGTCAATTGTCGGCTAATTTGGTTGGTCGTACTGTTTAATATTTTCTGACCAATCACTTAACGATCATGCAGTGTGTATGCACTCATGCTCACGATCTCCAAAGAGATTACAAAGTAGGGCTCTTTTCAGCGATGAATGTCCCGGTGAAAAAATGTAGAGAGTTCCTGTAGAAGGAATAATTAATTTGTTCGTTCTGAGACAGAATGTTTTGTTTCAAAGTCACAGAAGCTAACGGAATTCGTTAGGACATGTGGATAGCTATAAAAGGGCGGTCTTAATCAGTGTGACAATGTGACAATAATGAATAAATGAATATTGTGCTGTCATTCTCTGATGACGAGAGGACCAGATCTGAAGGTAAATCATGTCAGTGTTGACGCATGAATCGCCAGACTGATCGGACTTTCAGTCGTAGGTACAATCGTTTGAGATAACACGTCGGTCGGAAAATCCTTCAGTGTGTACTTAGGCTTAGTCAGAAATATTTTCTGGTGTTTTCAAACATGATACTTGTGAGTTTTTCTCCAACAATACTGTTCGGTTTTGCCCATATAAACGGAATTATTAATTCACCCTGGAAAGTCCTTATTTATTAATTATTGATGATTGGTATAACCTGATGTCGGCTTATTACCTGGGATTTGTATCCTTTAAAATGTGATTACTGTGCTGATTATACTCTGTTTTCTCTTCCAGTTCTCATTCTGTGGTTGGACCTGACCAGTGGGATGATGAATATTCAGCTGATCCCTCAGTATCCAGTGATCGGGGGATCTGTCACCCTGAGTGTTACTGGGATTACTGGGAGAATTCACACTTTCATTTGGTATAAAGGACCATATCCAGATGCTAAGTATCAAATCCTCACATATATTATTGGTGTTTCTTCCCCACAAATTAATGGACCTCTCTACTTCTCTCGGGCCAGACCTTTACCTCCCAGCTCATTACTGATCTCAGATCTTCATCTCACAGATAGTGATAATTACACAGTGAAGGTACAGACAGATACATCATCAGTGGACGCCTCTGTGACCCTGACAGTCTATGGTGAGTAATATGTTACCTCTGTCCCTGGCAGACATGTGATGGATACTTCTGTTCCTTCTACTCTGTGTGTGGCTGAATACAGTGTTAGTTACAGCTCTGAGGTTTAACTCATTGTCCCAGTGGCTGCTCATTGGGTAATCACCTGGCTGTGTCTATCTCCCATCAGCCCCTGTTACCAAATTGGGGTACATAGGGTGTGACCACTAATGAAGAACAATGATGCACCATTTTGAGGTAAGATGAAGTGATTGATGGGAGCTGGAACAAGCTGGTCTCTCTGATTTCATAGCAGTGGATAAGCAACTGTACTTGAGCAATGTCCATGCACACAGGATCCAGTGTTTACAAGAATTTGTGCGTACAGAAGTTATAAAAAGCTGTTATGAGAGCTGGTCCAGCAAAGAGACTCATTTTGATGACCATCTTCTTCAGAGACCAAACCATGAACCATATACTACATTCAATGAATATAAAACTGTATGAGCTCCTATTTTTTAAGATGCAGCAATAATTAACTGGGTGATACGTGTCTAAAGACTATTTTCCACTAAAATTCGGAAAGTTGGGGGGTATAATTTACATTCTGATTAGCTGTAGTAGCACTAGGTAACCCTAAGTAACAATCATCATCATTTATTTACAACAATCAGCAATGTCTTGAATGGCAATACTAAGGATGCCTATAACAATTCTTGCTCTATCTCCTATGACTCTGCAGTAAGGTGTAAGAGCGCTCACCTGTATTCTCTCCAGCACCTGTCAGTCGCTATGTAGCGCTCACCTGTATTCTCTCCAGCACCTGTCAGTCGCTAGCCTGGGTTGCGATTAGGAACTCATGTGATTCACTGTTGGAACATCATGTGACCCTGTGGCAGGGAATCCGAAATAAAGGGAGGATCTGACATCATACCTGTGTCAGATCAACAGGTTATACTCCTGACTACCCTTGTGTTCCCAGAGCTCTCTGTGGCTGTCTGCTTTTGCGTTCTGCTTCGAGTCCTGTATTATTCCTCCGTGAGGTCTCCGCATCTGAACCGTGCTTGTTTAACCAACTACTCTACTGCTCACTCCAGTGCACCGCAGACATCTGAACCGTGTACCGACTCGGCTAGTATATCACACCATCCTCCTGTTAACTTCATTACCCCGCGGCCTTCAGAACTGTGTACCAACCAGCTTGACTACAAGACCACTTACCTGTCATCCACCTTCTGTACCTCCAGTCCGCATCCAGCGCTCCACCCGCTCTGTTCTGCTTGTCCTTACCTACTCACCAGTGAATACCACAGTTCTCTCAAAGGTATTTACTTCCACTCCTTGTATTGTCAGTTTCACCTATCTTGCTCGCGTCTAGGGGCCAAACCAAGGACCGCGACCTGCAGTTCCATTGCAGCTAAGTCCATCCCACCTTTCAGTGGTTCTTGGAGAAAAACAGGGGGCTGTTAGACTCAGCGCCTTGCTAGGTCCTTGCAAATCTAGACCGAGTGCATCCGGAACGTAACATAAGGCCGATTACATACTACAGAAAATTTCTCCTGATGCGATATCGTTAATGATTTTACCAACGACTGAAAGTCCCGGTCAGCAGCCGATTCATGTGTACACACTATACACATTTTACATCATTTACCTTCAGATCTGTTCTCTTCATCTGTCATAACCATCGGCTGAAAAGACGTTGACTCTGTAACCTCTATGCGGCTCTGCCTACACTGCTGGTCCTGAGTGCGTACACACTGCAGAATTTGCCCAACATCATTCCATCATTTATAGAGACTTTTAGTCCGTTCATAAAATCAAATGAAACGATACGATGTGCTTTTGAAATATAATTGTTCATCCTTGGAGCACACGCACTAATGCGATATCAGACCTAACAGTTGTTTATCGTATTATTGGCCTGATAATCGGGAGAAAATACTGTAGTGTGTACCCAGCCTTTGCATTTATTATCTCCTAGATGTGTATTAGTGTCCACCCTGTATGTTATTGTGTGTATTAGTGTTTAGCAGTTCTTGTACTATGTTTTGCTGTTTTTTGGGTGGTTTCTTGTGCTATCTTGTACCTGAATGTCTGCCTTGGCATGTGTGTGTGCGTAAATCTTTGAAGACATTAAGCAGGCATTCAGCAGTATAAGACATAGAACACTCCATAGACTACACTATGCCACTATTATAGATATTAATACTTAAAATTAGAAGATATTATGTGTATAGATGATATGTAATTGCAAAAATGTTCTATTACGAGTTTATACTTTAATTTTCGTGACAGCATAAGGCTCCCGTGTGTCCCAGTTTGCCAGGACAGTCCTCTTTATTACACATGAATTTGTTACCGCATAATACTCATTTTCTCATCATTTAAACTCCTGATGAACCAAAATGTTTTTACCTTATTTGGGACCTAATAGTACATATGGACTGGATTTTTGGGAATACGCAAACTTCAGTTCAAGTGGGTGTCCCGTTTCTTCAGTATGTTATTAGAATTATGTTAGCTCTATGACCATTCTCCTCTGTCTCCAACAAATATGAAACATAATTCATGTTACCTACCAGTAAAATTTCCTGCATCTTAGCTTCATAGCGTACTGTATATACTGGTATCTAGAGTATTCTAGATCACATCTAGAACCATGGGCAATTAGTGCATATACAGTATTATATGTGGAAAAACAATTTGCCCCAAATAGCCTTTATATTTTTAAATAAAGGATTTAAATTGACAATTGTAAATCAAATACCATTCATTTTCATGAAATAATTACAAACTAACATTGTGTTTACTCTGTATGAAGTCAGTTTTTAGAAATACAGTCCTAATAATTAAACATATTTTTAGCATGTGGGTTAATTTGGATATAGATAATACAGGCTTTGATATTTTAACAGCTATTTACTAAAATTGCTCAAAGATACAAATCTGCACAAAAACTATAGCAACCAATCAGACAGTAGTTTTCATCTGACTAGTACTAGTTAAACAATGAAAGCAAATGTTTGATTGGTTGATTTGTTGAGTTCACATTTGCGACTTGTACGTTTGGCTGCTGTAGTCAACATTTGTTAACACATTTGTTAACACACTTGACAAAGAGAAAGTCATTTCCATACTTCCTGGACACTGTGTCACAGTTATTCTCTATTCTAAAGATCTAATGTGGCCTAAATTATCATTCTGACACGAAGACTGTGAATATGCTTTGGCCTGGGCTCTTCCTCTTTGGCATTAGCAAGGTCCTGATGAATAGTACTGTAGCGCTTAAGCAAAGATTTGATAACCGTGGCATGACTAAAAATGTCTTCATTCAAATAATACATATCTGCCAAGTCACTTGCACTTTGGGACAATACACTATTCAATTCACAATCACAGCAGAATGGCTGGACTGATAAGGGTTGATCACAAGATTTTTAACAGTGTCTTAATAATTTTTGGAAGACTGAACTATCCAGCAATGACATGAATCTTTTCTGTTTAATACAGTAGTGGAAGTGGGGGGTATACGGTGGTACGCCATACCGCCACTTCTCCCACTGCCTTCATTGTAACACTATCACATTCCAGTCACTTACATTCCCATTACATTTTTCATACCGCCACTTCTAAATTTCTATATCGCCACTTCTAAATATCCACTTTGACCACTGATCACAACTGTCAAGAATTAAGAAGAAGTAAATATTTGGGTATTACTATTTGAAAACCATGTCTCCAACCAAAGGAAAACATCCTTTAGTCTTTTTTGAAAATATTGTGCAAGTGAAAATATCCTGTAAACTAACCCTAAGTTCTTACCCAGAGGAAAATTCAGGACACTTGGTGAAATATCTGGAAAAATTTCCATGAAAGGTGATGTTACTTTGTGTTACCTCTTTAGGAATATTTACCATTTAACGTATATTTTTAGTTTACATGTTTTTGTAATTGAGATTAGTTTCCACTCAAAAATCTTTAGTTTATTGGCTTGCATATGCTCTTCTGCAATGTTTCCTAAATACACTGCTTTGTTCTTTTCGGTAATGCCGTTATATCATCAAGTAGAGCTGTTTATTATATTTACCCTGAGACAGAGAGGGATCCTCCATTAGCTAACTTAAGCTTTCACCTACAGCCCAGCGGGCACTGAGGGCCCCCATTAATCTAACTAGTTATTATGTTTTCAATTTGGACAATGTGAAGGGGGGAGGGCAAACAATATGTTGCAGGGGGGCCCATGGAGTCTTAATCAGACTCTGCCCTAAGTTAAGGTTCTGTTTAAAAAGTGTAAAAGTTAAATATGAACATTATCCGGATTTTAGTTACTATGATAAAGATTTGTTAAATGTTTGGTTGGTTGTTTTTTCCATCCAATAGACCCTCAGAAGTAATTTTAATGTAAACTACCAATACAATATAGGTTTGTTAAAGGCAACTGATTGGATGGCAGCCTTAGCTTGTCCAGTCAGCTGTCTCTAACAACTTGACACCAAATAGTTTGCATTTAATCTTCTCCAGGCTGCCAGCCCTGGAACACTATTGGATGATAGTGCTGTTGATTTACTAGATGGAAAAAAATGTTTATTGAAATATCCTTTAATTAAATAAATCACACACCCCTGATTACTAAATTAAAAACCAACCATTTAATGTAATAGTCAACATCTCTAAAACACAACAAGAACCTGGAATAGTGAATTGATCTCCCATAAATACCATTATGACATTGCACATTGGAAGGAACTGAATGGGGAAAGAGACTTAGATAGCAGACATTACATCTACTTACAGTGCATCTGACTGTGGCTATGTAACACCTGGTGGTGGCGGCTTCTGTCTGGCAAGTTGCGGATTGTGTGGTCATGACTATTCTTAAAGGATAAAAAGCTTTATAAAAATGTATTACAACAACATTTTTTTTTCATTGTGGTTGTTGTTAAATATGTCAAATTGAGTTGTGTTATAGTTATACTGATTATTTAGCTAACAGCCACTCCCATGTATAAGGATCACCTTCACAGCAATTGGCCAGAGGAGAAAGCAACTAAGAGGAGACTGACTTAGTGGACACAATAGTCAACTTCTGGATCTCAGACATCTAAAAATGTTTCTTGACAATTCATGACCACCAATGTTCTACACATGGGCAAGAAGAAAAACTCAAGGCTTTATAATCTGCTCTTCCTTCTATCCATATCTCTTTTTTTATGTCCATATCTCCAAATGATACAAACTTCCAAAGAGGAATAATTAAAGGGGTTCTGCCACCAAAACTAGCAGTATATAGTGCAAGCAAAAGTCTGGTGGTGGGCCTTTGGATGAAGTTGTACTGTAAATTTTGCCACTAGAACCTATATAAGATTTGTTATAGTAATAAACCATTTCTTGTACTCACCCTCTAGATACAAAGTCACGTAGCTCAGAAGAAAATACTCTCCCTGCAGAATTGTGTATTCCCATATGTCTTACTGAACTTGTTTATTAACCCGACATAAATGTAACTTTCCTTTAAATTAAGGAAAATATTAGATGTGATCTATTTCAATTGACTGACACTTAAACCGGTGTATTGTGGGAGGGTTGTCATGTTGTGCCCACAGAGTTACTCAGTTAGAACATTGGCGGAACACTGCGGATGGCAAGTGTCCTAGGATTGGGATACTCACCGTCTGAGTATTCAAGGCTATGGCTTAGTTGGAGTTGTCCTTCAACACGTCACCTAGTATTGAACTGTTAATTAATAGCCTAAGATGTTACATTTTATTGTTAATCAGCTTTTCCTAAAATACTAATATATTAAAACTAATATATAAAAACTAATATAACATTTTTATTTGTCAGAATTCTCCCCTGGGTCGGACGCAGGAACTATCATTGGAATTTTGGTTGCAGTTCTGTTATCGGTGGCTCTTGTTAGTATGTTAATTTACCTGCTCATTATACGCAAACGGCAAAACAAGTAAGTATCCTCCGTAAGATAATATGTCCTATCAGTCAGCTGGAGAAGATAACCTAGAACCTCCCAGTTCTTGCACAATTATGTTGTCTTCTTTCTTCCTCTGTGTTGTCCTTCATTGTATACCATTGTTATCTCCATAACATTTCATACTCATAGTCGCCAAACGTCTCTAATTTCTAGAGATAGATCCAGTTAAAGATTTGTCCCTGGAAAATGCTGTCCCTGTAATCGTCTGTTTCTCACTAATGATCATCTGAACAATACAGTTTAACTTATTCTCTTATTCGATTGTCATTCTTATATTATTTTCTTATTGTCTGGACTTCACATTATCGTTTATGTAAGAAGAGTATTTAAAACACCACAAAATAACATATTAGTAGAAAAGTGTCCATGAGTTTTAATGTAAAATGTTGGCAATATGTATTTTCTGATGAACATACTGTATTTTTCAGGCCATCGAATAACGTGAATTCTGTGACAGAAGTCCCATCTAGAAATGGTAAGTTGTATCACACATGTACTAAATGTAAGGTGTCCACACAATGAGAAATACTGCAGCTGATATCAGGTAATTGGGCCGATAAGGCAACATGTGTGGATTGAAGACTTATGGGTTCTTACAATAAAGATCTTCTAGAAACCAAAAAGGAAAATTATCAGTGATGATGGAAAATGTGGTCCTAGAACCGCTTCAGAGGTCTTCGCCTATAGCAGCCACCTTTCCCGTAGAGCTAGACGTGCTCACAGGTACTCAGATGCCGCCAGGTCTTGTTCTCTAGTAGTAGGAGCTGATAACCTGTTATTGCAGCGCAGGTATTACAAAGAGGAGGAATCAGGTATCCAGGCAAAGGTTTCAGGGTCACGAGCAAATCAGCAAAGTCAGTAGTCAAGCCAAGGGTCAGGGTCACAGGCAAATCAGTAATGTCAAAATCCAGGCATGGGGTAAGTAACGGTAACACAGAAGAGAGCAAGTACAACAACAGCAGGAGAAGTATGCTAGCAAGCAGGGACTATAACCGGCAGTGAGGCCCAGTCCTCACTGCCTTAAATACTTTGATGTACAAATCAGTAAAAGGGGAGGACAGGGCTGACAATCAGCCTCAGGAGGCTGCTAATTAATTATTATCTTAGAACTAGCATAGGTCATATCACAAACCAGGAACATGTATGAAAATATAAATGACAATTAGAATCATGTAAGCGCTCCCCCTGGAGTTGGAGGATGTTCCTTCACCCTCCTACTGTATGCCACAAAGATATCAGTGCATTGTAACAAATGCACGTGCACGGCTGTTACCTCACGCCAGGATGCGGCGTACCGCCGTGGCTCGTGACACAGAAGATGACCACTGTCGCCCTGTGTCGACTACTTCAGTAGAGCCACAAGGGACCCAGGCGATCAACCGGAGTTGTCTGTTCCTCCAGATGTCATTTGATTTGGCCACACACGTGTATGGTTATATTGTACAGTAACATAGCAAAATTGGCCCGCACGCGGCTGCTGTATACTTGCAACCTGAGAATGACTTGGCACACGTATACAGTCAGCGTGTCTAGGTGTACCGTGACTTTAATAACTGTTATGTTTTTAATTACAATTTTTTTATTTAGATATCATTATGTGACAAAGCCTTTGTATTTTTTTGTGTGTGAAACATAATCCAGCCAGTGTAAATTATGATTTTGTATTTGACAAAGATTGGGACAACCAAAAACCTGTTTATATTAGGGATTTCACACTGGCTGATGTTATGTAGACGGAATGGAGGTCATACGAGTATGTAAAGTATAGTTAAGACATGAAAAGTTAACAAAGGTGGATGGTTCCCTTTAATGACCAGATTTTATAGTGAGAGAAAGGGTGTACAGTTAAGAGAAGGGGAAGGGTCTTCAGCTTTGATGAAGGACCTAATAATCTAAACAGGGCTGGTGCTGGGGTTTTCAGCACCCGTCTGCATTGAGTTTATTCATGTGCTGACCCCTCAGGTACTCCTGAGCCCATTCCAATAGATAGATATCTATCTATAGATAGAGATAGATAGATAGATATATAGATATATATATATATATATATAGATCTCTCTCTCTCTATATATATATATATATATATATATATATATATATATATATATATATATATATATATATATATATATATATATATACACACACATACACACATACACACATACACACACACAGATAGATTATGTAGATATATAGATTGACATTCATCCCCATAAAAGCATTAGTCCTGTTTGGGTATTTGCCAATATTAGGCACCTCAATGCTTCTGAATGAAAATGGATTACATAAATAAATGTTATTATCACTAGAAGTTCTGCTATGATATGGTAAACAATGAAATGCCTTCTCCCCCCAAAAAAGGGCATTTATTTAAAGATGTCTGGTAACACCCTACAGCCACCCACCACTACTCAAACATTCCAGACTTCACAATTTTGTATTTTGTTAAACTTCTATAAAAAAAACAAAAATATCAGGTTAACTTTTTTTTGAAACACCAGTTACAAAACAATATTATTTTACTCCAAATATCGAGAATTTCCTGTGAACAGAGCCCAGCTGGTAACTCAGTTCTGTTTCTCAAAAACAAGAACATGTGGCTTTGTGTAACCTCGTCTGTCATCACAATGTACTGGTGCGAAGAATACAGGACTTGTGCAATACCCTAGAGGGTTGGGAGAGTTCCTGGTCACCACTGTTACCACTGTAACGGGATCATGTTATACAGAAGTGCAGACGACCGATGAGGAAGTGTAGATGGAAATTATGAAGTTTCAGGAACATTGGTTTGAGGTGTTTTCTTCCGAATTTACGCCTGGTTTCTTTCTCTCTCTATCTAGAAAAGTATTTTCTTTAGGTGTTTAGGTCAAAATGCTAAAAGCAAAGCATATAATTTAATGTTTATGTCACGGTCATAGCTTTCACTTTGGTTTCACCAAAGAACACCCACCAATCACAATAGACACTCCCTCCCTGTATATGTATATGTAATATATATATATATATATATATATATATATATATATATATATATATATATACCCCCATACTATCAGGCTCAACAATGAAGCTCAATCCTTCCTGATCTGCCAGACAGATAAGACCTTGCTAGTCCCAATCTCCTTTCACTACTCTATATTTCTAATCCACGTTCTGTGTTCTAGCCTATCCTACCAACCTTGCTCCTACCCCCTTCATCCAATGAAACCCATATCCCACCTCCCTCTACCCACTCCCTATTTTTAAACCTCTCCCCCATCTCATCACCTTCCCTACTTATCCTTCTCCTACCTCCTTCAAGCAATGTCAGTAAGCCCAAGCTGGAGCTTCCAATAGAATTAACATCTAATCCACTGGAAATCCCCAACAGCCATGGGTTCTGTTGCTAATATAGGCCACAGATTGGGCGTACCCACAAGTGATCCAAGTAGGCCCAATCTCTGGGCTAAACTCAATATTAACACCCGGGGGTAAATGTATCAAGCTGAGAGTTTGCCGGCGGGTTTGAAAAGTGGAGATGTTGCCTATAGCAACCAATCAGATTGTAGCTGTCTTTTTGTAGAATGCAGTAAATAAATGATAGCTAGAATCTGATTGGTATTTCAAACCCGCCGGAAAACTCTCAGCTTGATACATTTAACCCCCGGTCCGAAACTACCAAAACCATGATGTACCAGGCAACAGCCCGGGCACTTTTGCTTATCCTCAGTATAAGCACAAGCAAAATCGGTGGTATTCAGCATATCAATGCTGACTACACTGACAACACTTACTCCGACATCTTCAGTCCGGACGGCTGCTTCCCGACAAGGATCCATGACGGCTGTTCTTGGAGGTGACTTCAGCCAATCGTGATGAAGGAAGACGCCGGCGGGACTTGATGACGTCAGTGGGATAGGCGCCGCTGTTAACGCTGCTCTTAAGAGGGTAATGTAAGCATGTGTAGTCAGCACCGTTAAGCCGTACCACACCCACAAAAAGAGTAAAATCAAAACAAATGAACATGCAGCAGAACAGCCCAATACAGTCTAACTAAGGCAAGTACACGTCATCGGTCAATGTCTCGAAACTAAAAACAATAGTATACTATACTGTATATTAAACTGTGCAGAATGAGGAAGAGCTCCAGTAATGACCCTGATCCAGAGGACAATTGCAAAAATTATATTTCCTTATGCAGGATGAGATATATTGAACTTTAATGAGACAGCACATATTCTATCTCTGTATTATGTACTCATCACAGTAAGGGGACACAAAAGTTTCCTTTATTTCCATTGTTACAATGTTAGATGTTTAGATTTTATTTACACTATTTTTGGTGCTTCCTCAATAAATTGTGCTTAGATTGAGCAAATTGCATAACCCTAAAAGTTGTGGGCGAGTTCTCAATGTGCTGGTGTAGACATGTATTTTTTGGCACACTAAGAAAGGCTCCAGAGACTGGATTATTTTGCATATTTTGCTGCTATCAATCCAGCTTGGCCTGGTCAGTTCTGTCCATCACAAAGGGCTCAAATTGGTTCCTTCTGCAATTGATGCCATACCACTGGGCTACCCCTGCTTAAAAACAGGCACAAAGATACGTAAATAGGCAACTAATATCACAAGCAGAAAGTAACTGGTGCTATGCAGTGCTCTGCATCTCTCCTCATTCATAAACATATTATATATATATATATATATATATATATATATATATATATATATCACTACATGCAATTAATTTGTTTTAAAATGGAAGATGAATATGATTGATGTCCAATGTGTCTACTTCTGTAGTGCACATTTAAAGGACAACTTCACGCGAAACTTAAAATTTCATGTGGACAGAGTTCTGTTAGATTAAATTACAAGTTGGATCTTGTGCTCCTTACATTATATAACTCGTAGTCTGTGGCTATTACACAGACAAGGAATTGGGAAGTACAAGACTATAGAACAGTGAAGGAATCCTCATAGCTTCATATTTAAATTGTGTAACTATTTGCTATTCATTTTATCCATATTATTACTAGCAACTTGGACCAGTCAAAATCTGCTGACTTTAAATTATTATTTGTATTATTATTTATCAGACATGTTATTTCATTTTGACCTACTGCCCGTAATTTCCAGGGCAGTCCCAACTTTTCAACATTAGTCCCTGGAAATCTTCCACTACTAACCGAGTATACAGAACATTTCCTCTCATTGTTTGTATCTGATGTTACTTTCATTACCTCTTCTTATTCTGTGGGTTTTGTAACCTAATATTTCCTGAAGAGGAGTAATTAACTTGCACAAAGTGACATTAAATCCCCGTTGACGGAACTTTTAATGATGTTAGTTGTACCAGGGTCCGTCCAGACAGTACCATGCGTGGTGGGCTTGCATGGACCTGATTAGCAGCTTGATGATTTTATTCCATGTCTTTAATCCTCTAATACTCTTCGTTGCTATACAGTAATATAAATAAATGGTACCTGGATACAGCCAAATAGTAGTTACATCTGAAATTGAATATCCTAGTTAGTATAATCTCACTGCAGCATTAAGATGCATTTTATCATACTCTCCCGGGATGTCCGGAAGACTTTCCGAATTCTGTTTACGTTTCCCAGACTTCTGGGAGAGCAGGCCAATCTCTTGCATCCTTCCTAGTGAAGTGGGTGGGATGGGGGCCACCATGGCGTAATTCGATAAGAATCACGTCAATTTGTCCACGCCAGCTTTAAAGAGAAGTTGGCAAGTATACTTAGAGATGGGTTGGACAGTGTGTGGTGGTCTGACTGCTGTTCAGTTGGCTGAGACTTCTACTGTACAGTGTGGTCCATAAGTGTGGAAACAACCTTTTAAAAAAAACTTTAAAAATTAGAGTTGCATCCAAGATGGCCGACTTCAAGATGACCACCATACTGGCCACATACCCTAAACAGATTTCCACCACACCCAGATCATATGTGTAGACACTGGATTAATATTTCCTTACTCATTTCTGTTTTAAAAAGGGTATTTCCACACTTACGGACCACCCTGTATTTAAACAAACAACCACAGACTAATAACTTCTACATTGCTCTTGTATATTGTCACATTTATGTGAAGAGAGAGTGTCCCAATTATAAGGATCCTATTAATAATATAATTTACTTTATTTCCATTTAGGTGAGGCCAACACTTCGACTATGGTTAGTAGACACATTATTGTCATATAATATTATTATTATTATTCATTATCAGTGGTGCACACTAGGCATTAATACATGACCAGAAAACGTGTTGTAGGTTAGTATAGAAAAGGGAGATATGTCTACAGATTAGGAGGTAACCTTCTATTTGTTCTGCTTTTCCCTGATGTTTTCTCTGTAGTACAATCCACACTTTCATCATCATCATCATCACCATTTATTTATATAGCGCCACTAATTCTGCAGCGCTGTACAGAGAACTCACTCACATCAGTCCCAGCTCTATTGGAGCTTACAGTCTAAATTCCCGGACAGACAGGACAGACACACAGACTAGGGTCAATTTTGATAGTAGCCAATTAACCTACTAGTATGTTTTTGGAGTGTTGAAGGAAACCAGAGCACCCGGAGGAAACCCACGCAAACACTGGGAGAACATACAAACTCCACACTCCTCTACATGTCTATTGGTCAGAAACGTACCGTTGGGAAAGCAGATTGTAGGGGAGGTAGCAGCATTATGCTTAAAACAAAATATCATTCCATGCTGACATATATAAAAAGCTCTTCTAGCAATTACCAGGAAGCTCAGACTTACTTACACCAGTGATAGTCTTTATTAATCTCTAACCACAGATCAGTCCATTATTATTTAATTACACTTAGAAATGGAGCAAATAGCTTTAAGGATCTCCATGTGGAACAGATTGAGCTTGAATAGCTTGATATGCACTTTGGGATAACCACTGATACATCTGTGCAGTTAATTTGGTAAGAGGTCATGTAGAGTAACCAGGAGTATAGAGGTTGAGTAAGAAGCGTCTAGTGTGGTCATACAAAGTGAGAGGCAGATCTAGATGTAGGAAAGGACACGCAGGGACAATTATATTTTAGCAAATGACAACGTGGAAGAATTTTTGCAAACAGTGTTTCTATTTCATTTCAGGAACGGCCAGAGCTACAATATGCTGCTATTGAGTTCAACAAAAACATTCCAAGGAAAAAACAGGTACAGCCGCCCCCCTCCCCCTTTCTTAAAAAAAAAACATTATACGATAGAATGGTATTATGATGTAATATTATAGTAGCCACTGTTATACTAGTGAGAGTCACAGTCATCATAATCGGCTTTGGACAGAGTAGCACAAATAGTCATTTGCTCTGTTCATTTTTAACTGGATGACGGTTAGTTATTGATGTAGCAAAGGGGGCGTGGCTGTAGCCACAGAGGCCATTACAACTGGCCCACTGAATTAGTGACTTGTGGGCCCCGATGCAGGGAATTGGGATGGAGGGAATGGGGCCCACAGCTCACTAGTTACCTGCACAGCGGGACCGGGGCCCACAGCTCGAGGGGAACCGGCTTGCTAGTTCCCTGTGCAGCGGGCCTCATTATCTTCATGGGCCCTGGAGCAGGGAAGTGGGAAGAAAGGAACCCGGGGCCCACAGCTCGCTAGTTCCCCGTTCAGGGGGCCCCATTATCTTCATGGGCCCTGGAGCAGGGAAGTGGGAAGGAGGGAACTGGGGCCCACAGCTCGCTAGCTCGCTGTGCAGCGGGCACAGTGCCGGATTAACCCGAGGTCTAACTGGGCTATAGCCCAGGGGCCTCGGGCATCCAGGGGGCCCTTCAAAGTCCTCAGCAGCATTATTGATCGGTCCGGGGGCGGGGGCGCCCGATCAATGCTGCTGAGCACTGTCACTGTAGTCCTCCGTCCCCGGCGCTCAGTAATCTGTTTACTGAGGAGATCTCGCGAGATCTCCTCAGTAAGAAGCTTACAGCGCACCGGGGACGGAGGACTACAGTGACAGGTAAGCGCTTGGGGGGGCCCTCACGGGGTATGGGGGGGGGGGGGCGGCGGGTGGCTCACATTGGGGGCTTCACGGGGATATGGAGGCGCCCTTAGCCCAGGGGCCTCCATTCCCTTAATCCGGCCCTGAGCGGGCCCCATTATCTCCATGGGCCCCGCACCTGCTGCACTAATAGTAGTTCCGCCACTGGATGTAAGGTAATGCTCAATAGGCAAGTACTGTCAGCGAGAAATTAGGGAGGTATTATCTGTTCACTGAGCGTGTGCAGGAATGGAGGCGTTTAGAGAGGATGGGGAACCCTAGTGCTAGGCACACCCAGAGTGTGTCCACACCCCCATCATGCCGTTACCGTCCACCCCGTCCCGATGCCGCCTACCCAAGTATTACGTTTGGCACCTGAACACTTGAAATCTATGTGCGTTACTTGCAGTAAGTTAGTTCATAGAGCCCCATAGTCATCTCTCACATACTCCTCCACCCGTATCTTTGGAGGGGGGGGGGGCTGAACTGTTTTTTTTCAGCCAGAAGGCAGCAGATAAATGAGTAATATTGTTTGTAAGTAATTTCATCACCTATTGAGGAACAGTATGATTACGAAAATAGCCTGAACAAACAGGAAGTATAAGCAAATCTTATCCGGGAACTTTTTCCTGAATATGTTGTTTTTTTCGTTAGAAAATAGAAATAAGCAGCTATCTTTCCAAATGAGTGATTGAGTACTCTACATCCTCCTGTCCCTCTGTCTAATATCTACTTGAGCACCTCTATTGTTTTCGGTAATTGGAAAAGGTCAAGGAGCACAAAGGGAAAACGAAACAGAAATAATTGCTTATAAATAACAAACTATTTCTATGCTAAATTAATAGATGTATTATACTCAAAACCAAATACAACACACACAATATCATGTAAATATAACATGTAACCACAAAGCTATACTACTTACAAGACATGATGCCTGACTCACAACCATCCTTATAAAATACTCTACAACCAAATTTTAAAAAACAACAGACAATGAAGCTAAAAGTCTCAAAAATCCATGACGAAAGATATTTTTTATTTCTATACTCCCCATGGATAAGGCTCCCTTAAGCATATGCCCAGTTTGCCTATGTTGTAAATACAGCTGTTGCTATCTCTAAGGATGTACATTATAATATTCTGGAGCGCCCATTCATATTTTTTTTTTATAACCTGTGAATATATTTTCTTTTAGCAACCGCCTGGGTCGTTAGGTGAAGACGGGAGCCCCCCGAGACAGCCACCACCTGAAAACGTTGTTTACTCCGAATTAAGATTACAGACTTCTGCTTCCTGAATGGGAAATAATGCACAATTTGTTGTACTCTTGTTTAAATATGTCACACAACTCTGCATCAGGATCCGGGGTGCGATTACCTTCTTGTAACATCGTCTCGGAAGTATAAAAAGTTAATCTGGTACTCGCAGGAAGCAAAGATCAGTCTATGCTAACAGGACTTGAGCTTTCTATATTTGGCCAGTTTAACATAACAGTTTCTAAACTTCAAATCATCGCTGTGATGATGGAAAGACTTGTATCATAGAACTAGACTCAAGCTGTCATTAACCAGTACGTTATGTGAACTGTTGCAGTATAACATACGTGCATCAATATATATATATATATATATATGTCGCTGCCAATCTTATTTTTGTTGCATTTTGAGTATGTAATGTATGTGTCCATGGATTAAACTAGTTTTATTCCTTGTTTTTAACCTTACACTGTTAGATGTAGCTATCCAGCTAGATGCAATTTTGCAACTTGGCCAAACTATGTTCCGCTGCCGGCAGCGGACGGATTTATAATGCGTGGAAATATTTATCATTGGGAGCAGGACGTGTCCTAGCTCAACTTGAATTTGTGTGCAAAATGCAAAGTGCAGCCCTTATTTTCCCTGAATGCAAGACAAATTTGTATTTTGACCCCGGGCATTACAAGATGAATTGCCCATAGAAAATATGCAAAACCTTTCTGTCTATCTGCTTTTATAGCGACAATATTCTATTCCCAATGCATAACAGTCTCTATTTAGAGCAGTGGTCAGGGAACAGGGGTAAATTACCCCCAAATGGGGTAAAAATGAAATTCCTGGGTGTAATGCTGACGAGTCACATGCTGTCAGTTGGATTGTAGACCCCTTTAAATGTGAAATTGCTGTTGTACCAGAAGAGCCTCAAGGGTTGGCAGAGGCACTTCTTGAGCTTCGATGCAATAATGAAGCATGTATTGCATTTGAAGACAAAGCAGATCTGTCATATTTTTGGGTGTCAACAGCTGCAAAGGCATTTAAAATTGCACATGAGGAAGCAGTCAAAAAGTTGCTGCCTTTTACAACAACCTACCTTTGCGAGCAAGGAATTTTGCACTCTAACGAACATAAAACAAAGCAGAGAAATCGATTGGACATTTAAGACTGTATCCAAATTGCTCTGACATCAAAATGCCCCAATATTATTGCTCTCGCATCAAAAATGAAGCAACGTCATTTCTCCAGAACCTGAAGTTTTGAAATTGAAGCTTTCAAAGAAATTTTGAATAGATTCAACAAAATTTTGAATTCCAATAATTAATAACATATGATTTCCTTCCTTTCAAATCAAGGGGGTAACGTCGGCGTATCTAAATATATTTGGGGATAAAAGGTAAAAGAGTTCCCTGACCCCTGATTTAGAGCAACATTTTCCCAATGGAAAAAAAAGTAAATATTGTAAAAGCAGAAATGCAAGAGAATATTATCTTTGTAAAATAATAGATTGCAGGAGAGGATTGTAATGAATACGGCAGGAGATCAGGAACATATGGAACGACAGCTGTGGAAGAAAAACAAGCAATATAAAATGAATGCTAATATATGTATAGACATCTGTAAATAACATCTATGTCATTTGTGTCATCACTTCAGTGTTAATGCAAAAATGTATATATTATAAGGAATAATGTACCCCTACTATAAATTAACATATTTGAAATTCAATTTGAGATCTGAGACCTATTGACCTGTATAAATACAACAGGCCTTGAGCCTTTATGTGGTCATGGAACTCATTGGTGACTTATATTATCCTCATAATATACAGTAGGGGTTATTGGGCCTGAGTCATTAAGGAAAGTTAAGCAAAAGTAAGTAAGGCAAAACCATGTTGCATTGGAGGGGGGGGGGGGGGGTAAATTTAAAATGTGATGGCAGATTTATATTTGGGGTAGGACATGTCCTAGATCAACTTTAAATTTCAGTGTACAAATAAGCTATCAAGTATTTGTGCGCTGCATGAAAAAGCAGTCAGTATTTAACTTATGTGCAAAACAGAATACTCATTTTTACCCCTTGCATTTTAACATGGTTTTGCCCAGGAGACTTAAGTAGGAAATTTCTTACCTAAGGCTCATAGTCATTAATTGAAACACATTTTTTTTTAAAAAAGTGCCCCCCTCCCTCCATGAAATACATTCATCAGGATGTTATTAATGTCTACTGTATAAAATGTATTTTTACAATTGTTCTTGATTGCAAACACATGTTCTAGCATGTATACGCGACCGCCATCACTATTTCAGCATTTACACCTGACCTGTAGCTGGTACAAGTGATACGGCTGAAAATCACGAACCTGAGAGATGCCCAGAGCTTGGATCAGTTGGATGTGCGTGCTCTTAACCTTGGCACGTCCTTACTGTACATTGACTACGTACATACACACCTTCCCTCCCCCGTTCCGTCCATGAAACTGTAGGCTGCTGCAAGTGTCCTATGTGTTCGAAGATGAATTCGATGTTCTTGCGCTCACTGCATTCACTTACCTTGTTCTGCAAAAAATACGGCTGTCACGAACGCGCTCCCAGCTGCCGTGACTTTGGGGTGTTTGCTGTATGAGGTCACACACGATTTCAGCCCGCAGTCTCTCTCACCTATCACACAGGTTATAGACCTACGGAATCGCCCCCAAACACAGCGCTCTCACACCCCCAGACACTTCAAGGATCAGCCACCACCTATTGGGTACGGGCAATAGGACCCCAATATACTGTCCCACACTGGCACACAGGCTTCTAGTTCCACAAACTAGCAAGACTTACACCAGCACACACAGGGTTAACTCTTCACACCTCCAGACTGTTACACAAATGTACATACAAGCACACACAGCTTGTTAATCATATGTATCAACAAATCACACACAGGGTAACCTGGACAAGCAATCTCTCGTCTACACAGGCTATGGATTCTTTAGAGTATCAAGGACGCAACTTATTAAATTTTAGATTTAATATACAAAAGGTACAGGGCATTCAGATATAAAGAAAAATAATGAATAAACAAATAATAAATTTGACATAACAAGCAAAAACAGTTTAAAATAAAAAGGATTACATTCAGATTTGCACTTACATGAATTGCATTTCTGGCCAAGGGAAATGTGGCTAAGAAGATGGACAGCTTATCAATGTCAATTGATTTCCCAAAAAGTCTGACAGTTTGTTCCCTCAGAACACAGATTTTTAAGCAACCTCAAATGGGACGGCATTCACAGGGGCAGTGTTAATGCTAATCGGGGGTTGTGTCCTGGGACACTTTTTCAAACCAAATTTACCTGTGGCCTAATTTATTAACCAATTCTACAATGTGATATATTTGTCCTGGACAGCGTTACATCGATCCAATTTTATCATTAACAAATCCCCTATGACTTTGTCCATCTTTTCATATCAAACATGCCTAAGTACAGGGCATTCACAGAGCTTCCACCCCTTTTCTTCATTTCTCTGTGGGGCAGAATTCTTAATTTACCATATGAGCTGCCCTTCATCATGCTATTGAGGAATAGGTGGTCGATCTCTGCTTTTATTGATTTTAAGTGGCATATTTTAAAACTGAATTCTTTTTGTCTATACAGTATTACATATAGGCTATGTTAGCACCTGGCCTTATTGAGCCAGACCACATGCTGAGCGGTACCTACAAGTCTATTCAAGTGTCACAAGCAAACAGTGCTATGTCCTGGAAGCTGCTAAAAGTGGCAGGCTTATCTCCTCACACTGGGATGTAAAAAACCTCCAAACACAATTACATCAGACTCTGCGTCTTTAACTGTTACACTAACTTATCAATGGATTCATTTGATACAACCTATTTACACTGCAGTTATGATTTATCCCTTGTAAATAACTGCAAGCTCTCTAATTTACACCTAGGGGTTAGTGTGTGTTTATACTACCTATTGAAAGGAAGTCAATTAGCTAGGGAAATACATGATCAAATACAATGGATGTCTGTGATCTGTATATCTAAAGCGGATCTCTGCACAAAGGGTTTACCTAACTCAATTACCTGTTCCTGGACTCCTTTGGTCACACCTTTATCTGAATTGAAAATCATGTTAATTTAGGTATTCATGCAAAGATTTATTTGGGTCCTGACATCCAATATTCTATTTCAGCATATCAGATTTATGCTCTCATCCTGACAACGGCATATATCAGCATTTACGGTCCTTAATGAATCAGGTCCATAAAGAAGGAACCAATTGTAAATAAGTAACCTGCAGCAAGTACTAATTATCTATCAATTTCAGCCCAAATGACTGAGAACTTCATTACAACCCTCTGGTATATATTGTTAGCATCTGGATTATGGTTGACGTATGAAACATCCCCTTTTTTTTTTATCAGAAATGTACATTACTTTCACCAATGTAAAAAACAGGACACAGCTCATGAAGGGTTGTAAATACATTTCCCACCCATTATTCATTACACAGCTGTTATTCCTGATGAAGCCGATACAGACAGGATAAAACACGTAGGGTAAAATGGAGACATTTTTTGGGCACTTCTACATCCATCTAATAACATCTCCATATCTGTAGAGTTCTCGCACCGGCCAAAGTGTTATCATGGCCGGTGACTGAACGGCGTTTTGTCATGAAGTAGCAGCGAGTAAAGTCGCAAAGTGAAACATACATAGGCGGTCGGCCCCTGCTCCCGGGAACGAACGAATCATGTGCCCAAGGGGAAAGCTATGACAATGAGTGGAAGAAACCGCTAAAGGAGCTGGACATGCTTGACGACTACGCCAAAAGGTCTGGCTCTCTATCAATGCTCTTGTGCTCCACTAGCTGGACGAGTTTGCCTAATATATATATATATATATATATTTATTTATTTATATTTAGGTTTTTGGGAGCACGGGATCAGGATACCCCCAATATTCAGAGGGCAGCAATCCGATTACGTCTTCATTTTCATCTCATAAAACTATTCGAGTGTGAGTGTTCTACAATGGAATGCCAATGGAGTATCAATGATTGTGGACATATTCATTCATGATGTTCTCAGTCAGGACTGAGACATTAAGGAGAGCAAAGCATAAAAAGGAGTAACTTTGCACCTGGGCAAAACCATGTTTCATTGGAGGGGGGAGGTAAATTTAAACTGTGAGGACAGATTTATAGTTGGGGTATGGCATGTCTTAGATCAACTTTAAATTTCAATGTAAAAATAAAGCTATCAAGTATTGTGTGCTAGATGAATAAACAGCCAGTATTTATCTTATGTGCAAAATAATAAACCAATTTGCACCCCTTGCAGAGAATCATGGTTTGTCCGGAGAACTTATGCTCCTTTTTTTGCCTTACTTCCCTTAATGACTCAGGCTCAAGATGAGCAAAGTTCCGAATAGAGTTTTGGGACAGAACAGGCCCATTCCACAGAGCTACCAAGTTCCAGCAATACAATCTTCCACTTTGCCATTCAGCTGAATACCATTATTCACTGTGGGCCTGATTTCAAGTTGGATGTAAGTAAAATTGCGCTGTGCATGCCCACAAAAATTCTGCCAAGTAACTTTTACTTGGGGGCTGCATTTGCGACTTGAATGCCGTTGGGGGAATACGTCAAGAGATGCGGCTTTAGTTAGACCTGGATTTGTCTCTAGATACACCTCTTAGGAGGCTGTCCACAAGTGCCGGCATGCCCAAGCAGTTAATGGCTGCCAGGGCCTGCTGAGACTTGTAGTTCCACAATAGTAATTGCTATATTTTTCATTTGCCACTATTAACCTGGAAGAGGACCAGTGGTGTGCAGCTAGCGTAGGCACACGTTATACACACACTATTCATTTTGTAATAAAATACATTACTTTCTTCTAATCCCAGCACTGTCATTCCTTTTCTATGGGATGGACAATACCCAGCCGCATGCAATGCTGCCATCTTGTGGGATGCCTTATGCATTCAAGGTAGCAGGACATGTAGGATAGGTTATTCAATTGGAATGTATAGTGTTACAAGGTGTGCTATTACTCTCTGGTAGCACTGATGGTCTAATAGTGAGACAAACATGCTAATGACAATTTAAAAACTGATGACTAATATCATTAGTAAACTCCTCATGAAGGTTATTTCCAGTTTAACCCAAGAATACAAAACCTCCAGATATATCACACACACACACACACACACACACACACACACACAAATCTCCAGATATATATCACACACACACAAACCTCCAGATATATATCACACACACACAAACCCCCAGATATTTCGCACACAAAGCTCTGGCTATATATCGCACACAAAGCTCCGGCTATGTATCGCACGCACACAAAGCTCCGGCTATCTATCGCACGCACACAAAGCTCCGGCTATCTATCGCACGCACACAAAGCTCCGGCTATCTATCGCACGCACACAAAGCTCCGGCTATCTATCGCACGCACACAAAGCTCCGGCTATCTATCGCACGCACACAAAGCTCCGGCTATCTATCGCACGCACACAAAGCTCCGGCTATCTATCGCACGCACACAAAGCTCCGGCTATCTATCGCACGCACACAAAGCTCCGGCTATCTATCGCACGCACACAAAGCTCCGGCTATCTATCGCACACACACAAAGCTCCGGCTATCTATCGCACACACACAAAGCTCCGGCTATCTATCGCACACACACAAAGCTCCGGCTATCTATCGCACACACACAAAGCTCCGGCTATCTATCGCACACACACAAAGCTCCGGCTATCTATCGCACACACACAAAGCTCCGGCTATCTATCGCACACACACAAAGCTCCGGCTATCTATCGCACACACACAAAGCTCCGGCTATCTATCGCACACACACAAAGCTCCGGCTATCTATCGCACACACACAAAGCTCCGGCTATCTATCGCACACACACAAAGCTCCGGCTATCTATCGCACACACACAAAGCTCCGGCTATCTATCGCACACACACAAAGCTCCGGCTATCTATCGCACACAAACCTCCGGCTATCTATCGCACACAAAGCTCCGGCTATCTATCGCACACAAACCTCCGGCTATCTATCGCACACAAACCTCCGGCTATGTATCGCACACACACACAAAGCTCCGGATATATATCACACAAAGCTCCAGATATATATCACACAAAGCTTCGGATATATATCGCACACAAAGCTTTGGATATATATCGCACACAAAGCTCTGGATATTATTGTGAGATCAGAGCTATTCGCTGTCTCCATTACTGGGGACCGGAGGCGCGGTGACTTCTGACCTGTCCAGATACCTTCTGCACATGCGCAATGTGCTCAGCCAAAAATACCGAATGCGCATGCGCAAAACAGGTGTCTTCTTCCTATATGTGAAACGCCGTGCTGCACAGTTGTGTAGTACTCAGCACTAGTGTATATACATATATACTACTTGGCACTGTATTACCTATATACTTGTATCCTGCATACAATAAAGCCAATGTTCTGATTAAGTGTGGACCAATCTCCTTGCTCACATCTACTGACATCTATTACAAACCAGCATCTGCCAATAGATATAACACACACAAACCTCTTGATATATCACACAAACAAACCTCCAAATTTATCACATACAGTCATAAAATGCAATATCCTTATCACATGGCCATTGCAGACTTTAAGCCATGTGTGTGCCCTGGTTTAACATTTCATAGATATGAGCCCTAATCATGTGGTTATCCTGAGAAATTATTACTGCCGAGTCCTAACATTCTCAAAACCAAGCAATCTCAGCTCATTAAATAAATATCAAAGACAAAAGAGGTGCATGAATCTGCCAGAGTCAGTAATTGGAATAATTAATCTCTGTCTCTTCATTCTTCTTTATTTTAAGATTACATTGAATTGTGTTACTCGCTCCCTGGTTTGCCCTGTCTCTCCCTTACAGCTACAGATAAGCAAGATTTCTGCAAAACCTGAGTTTTCTGGCAGTACCGGCTGTTATGCCTTCCCCTCGTACTTTGCCATTTAGCGGAATGTCATTACTCATACCTCACAATATTTAGAATCTGGAAAGCAGAGAAGCCCGGCCATCGTCCACACAAATTCTGCCCCAAACCGATCAGATATAGGTAAAACTCCACCTACCTTCAGTCAAGCCCAGTCCTTTTTGCTGACAGCAAATCGGGATACCCAACCGAAATCAGGACAGTTGGGAGGTATACAATTAATCACTGTATTTGTGAGTCTATGAATAGAACTGGGACTATGGTCAATTCATTCTGCTGTAGTTGGCAGGCCTGGCTATTGGAGGATCCGCCAAACAGGTTCTAAAGATGGTAGGCGGTTCAAACTTTTGCCTACTGCCCCTCTTCAGCCCCCCCTCCCCAGCACAAACACACCTAGGTGCAGTTAAAGTTTGTTGAGCCATCTCCTGAGATCAATGAGTAGCCGTGCTCCTTGAAATGACTGAGCAGACCATCCAGACACACCAATGCCAAACCAAAGACATCTATGGTGTTCACCAAAAGCACTTTGTTAGTCGTTGGTACATGTCTGTCTAAACAGTTCAGCAGCATTGGCTGTTTTTTCTTTTTTCTATTTAACATCCTCCTTTGCCCCATATTGACTCTCAATCTCTTTGTGTCCATGAGATTTGTGTAGATTTCATTGGGCAAATCAGTACTGGAATAAATGCTAAACCCCTTGTTTCTGCCCTTGTCATAGCTATATACATATATAAATACCCCACGGAAAAACAGATGAGTCTTCCTTTAGCTATTCTTTTGCCCGATAAGGGGTAGGGTGTATGTTCTAAGGTGTCGGTGAGGTGTTAGATGTTTTGAAATTAAAATTTCAGTACACACAAGCGGTTAGGCTTGGAAAATTGCAGTGAAATTAAAATGCTTGATGGAAATGGTGATCTGAGACAAGGAAGTGAAGTTCTTGTGGTTTGAAATAGAACTAAAACATATGAAGATAAAATCAAGAGCGTGACAAAAGGAAGAGGTTAGCAAGAGTAATTCGGAAGAAGAGGAGCAAGGATGTAAGGGCGACAACCCCTGCTCTCTGCAGTCTGGGAGAGTGGCGCCGGGCTATGACATCATAGCCCAGCGCCACTCTCCCTGCCCATCACTGGCATTAACGAGCAGTGGCTGACCGCTTCACAAGCTGCCAGCTGCTTCCCCTCCATTGCAACGGCCATGTCCTTGTCTGCTCCATGTCACTCATTTAGTGGTATATTTACTAAACAGCGGTTTTGAAAAAGTGGAGATGTTGCCTATGGCAATCAATCAGATTCTAGCTGTGGTTTTGTAGAATGTACTAAATAAATGACAGCTAGAATCTGATTGCTTGCCATAGGCAACATCTAAACTTTTTCAAACCCGCAGTTTAGTAAATCTAGCCCTCAGTGTTTTAGAAGCCCCATAACCATTGCCACGCTAGGCAACTGCCTAGTGTCACCCAATGGTAGTGCTGCCCTGGGTAGAAAGAGAAAGTGATAAGTGAAACTAACAGATAGCTGGGTGATTACAGCAATCACAGTAGAGACTCACTGGTAACAGACTTTCTGTTGACATGACTAATAGAAAAAGTGACTTGAGCCATAAACGCATCAATCTCTTGGTGTATTAAAAATGAAACAGTTCCTTGTATTTGCCTTGTCTACCTGCTCCTTTACCTGCCATATCTCATCATAATATTATCATTGGTCACATCGTGACCTTGCACCAATTGCCTTCCACATGCTAGGTCTAAGTTCATAGGGTAATTCTTTAAAAGAAGGCTCTAGACATCACTATTCAATATATGTGTGAGAAAAAGATTCCCTTAGGAGACAGTTTTGCATATGACTAATTTAAATTCAGTCATACTTAGATGTTAGCACCTTATAGGATCTTTATTACCAGAAGTGATTCAACTTTCCGTCTCTTGAACTACTTTGGCATCCAGTCCTGAATACAATTACTAGAATATTTTTAATGTGTTCAATTGTTCACTGTCTTGGCAGTGCTACAATGTTTCACATTATTTGGACTGATTAATGATTAATGTCAACATGCTCTGTTGAAGGGGACATGCCTTGTCTTGTTCATAAAAGGTATATATTGTCAGTTTTATCATTATTCCATCAGCAATCTAGAAACTTTTGACTCCTACAGAAAGATAATTAGCATTTTAAATAAATGCCATACTTCTTCCTGCTCCCCACTAGCCTATTGAAGCTGCCTAATTTTGCCTTATAACATCCCTGGGTCATCCCTCTCATCTTCTATAATATTTACTTTACTGCATTTTTATTGAACATTTATATGCTCCCAACTGATAATAAGATGATTTGCAAGTTGTCTTCTGATACAAAAACAAGAGTATAGTATAGTAAACAATTGTTTTTACATAAATAGTACTGTGTGTTAGGAACCCCAACAGCCAGCAACACAAAACCTGGCAGGGGCGGATCTAGACATTTGTCCTACCCCGGGCGATTTTAGGGGGGGGGGGGGGGGATTTAGGCCCCGCCCCCTTTCTGATGTCTATGGCTGCCGGCGGCTGCACAGTATGTGCAGGTCCGTTCAGCAGTGGCAGTGTGCTGTCCCGCTGCTCTGATTGTGTTTAAAACACAATCAGAGCAGCCGGGCAGCACATTGTCACCACCGAACGGACCTGCACAGTGTGCAGCTGTCGGCAGCAAGCCCCTGGTAGGGGGGGCGATTGCCCTGATCGCCCCCCCCCCCCCCCCCCCTGGATCCGCCACTGAAACCCGAAGTCTACTCAGAAGTCTGGTTTTCGCTGGAGCCCCTAGTGGTGGGGACAGACTTGGCCGCAGACAGCTGAGGGTCGTGAATTGTGCTCTGACTGGGGAGAACCCAGCGATAGAGGATAGGGGCAATAGCAGAGTCAGGTCCAGGCAAGGGTTGAGGCCGGCAGCAGACAGAATATCCAGTACACAAACCGGGGTCAGAGGTCACAGGCAAACCAGCAGCGTAGGAGTCCAGGCAAAAAGGTCAATGGGCACAGGCAATCAAACAAAGTCAGGAATCAGGCAAAAAGTCGGCAACAAGTAATCAATCCAATGGTAACAACAACCAGGAACAAAGCAGGCTAGTCGGCAGCAAAGCAGGAACTATAACCGGCAGGGGAGGATTCCCCTCCCTGCCTTAAATACTAGCACTGGCCAATAGAAATGTCTGAGGCACAGGAAGGTAACATGGGCCAGCTGATTATTCTCTAATTTGCGCACACGCCCTGGCAACGGTCGGGGTAAGGGGGAAGTGACGTCCCGGTCGTTATGACGACGGCCGGGACGCCAGGAAGCAGAGGGGAGCTCTGGGCACCGCCTCGGCTCGTAACACTGGTCCTGAGAGTCCAAGCATCAATTCAGTTTAAAAGCAGTCCAAGCTCTTCTGACAAAACAACTCTAGTGTGAGTGTGAGTGAGTGTGTGTGTGTGTGTGTGTGTGTGTGTGTGTGTGCTCTGCATCATTTTTTGGGACTATATAAAAGTTTATGATAACAACAGTCAGAGCAATCTCATCCCATCGCCTTCCTGATTCACAACAATAGAAAGTGGCAGACAGCCAAGGGTAGTGTTAATAGTTTATAATGTTGTACAAACGTTGCTGTTCTCTGCAAACAGTTGATCCTTATCGGTGCTACAATGTAACTTGTTTCCAGTGATTAAGGCTGGGTACACACTACAGGTTTCACACCTGATTATTGGGCCAATCAGACAATAAACGACCGTTAGATCCGATATCGCATTAGTGTGGACAGTCCCACGATCATTTTATTGTTCCAAAGCTCATCCTATCATTTTATTTGGTTTTATAAACCTCTAGAAATGATGGAGCGATGTTGGCCAAATTCTGCAGTGTGTAAACACTCAGGACCAGCAGTGCAGGCAGATCTCCAGAGTTTACAGAGTCACCATCTTTTCAGCTGATGATGGTTATGACAGCTGAAGAGCACAGATCTGAAGGTAAATCATGCAAAACGTGTATAGTTGATCAGGAGTTTCATATCGCATCGGGAGTAGAAAAATTAATACAGATGTCTGCAAATCTTAACTAGTGGAGGATATAAATTTAAACAAAAAAAACGATCAGTGGTCTTAAGTATCTCATCCACACATGAATATCCCATCTACAAAATTAAATATAATTTACTCTAAGTCATTCTGGAACTAAATCAGTGGTATAACTACAACCATTTAGCTACATTATGGAATATACATTATTTTAATGTGCAACAAATAAAAGTAGATACCGTGGCTTCAAACAGAGAGATGCCAAATCGCAAAACTTTTCTGGGTAATTTCCTTTACGACATCAGGTCAGAAACGATCCCATAATGTTATAACTGTCATCACGGTCACACAGCTCCTTATCAAATTCAATAAATAAAAGTGTTAAAAGCTAAACAGAAAAAAAGTTTGAACAAACATAAAACTGACCACCAATCGTCACCTGAGAAAAGATCCATTATTCATATTATGTGTCCATATTGTTTATTTCCAGACAGGCTTTCACAATGTTAGTGTGTCACAAGCTTGGTCAGTGTGTCAAAAATGATAGCCAAAAAAAAAAATGTAAAACAGGAACAAAAGAGCTAGTTTGTTGATGATGAAACATTTAAGTTCTGGTATAAATGTTTAACACAACAAACTTATGTAAAAACTGAAGTCCGTTGTAAACACTAATAATCCAACAAAACGAGAGCTATTGGACTAGAGAAGTCTGGGTACACACTACAGAAAATTTATCCCGATGCGATATCGTTAACGATTTTACCAACGACTGAATGTCCCGATCAGCAGCCGATTCATGTGTACACACTGTACACGTTTTACAAGATTTACCTTCAGATAACAGGTGAAAAATCTGTAGTGGGTACCCAGTTTAACGTTACCTTTTCACTTGTTACAAATGTTGGATAATGTTTCCATTTGATCTACAATATCTACTGGAGTTCAGATCACAGCCCAAAACAGAGCAAATACATAGTTGTTTACAGAGCTCCACAAAGTCAATTATTACCTCTGAGATGGGGGTGGGGGAGCACTGAGATGTGTGACTGTAACCATTACAGTTCAGAACATACAGTGTAAAAAAATACAAGAGGTCATTGGCAGCAGCCGTTTACATTTTTGGAAACCACAGCGATACTCTCCAAAGGCTCAGTCTTTAATACATTTTCATTTACAGAGAAAGGTGCTACAAACAGACGGAAAAAAAAAAACAGGAAGAAAGAGAATAAAAAATAACTAAAAATGAAGGAGGGTTGTGTCTCTCTAAAGAGAGACGAGTGTAAGAAAAATGTGGCCTGGGGAGATTTTCTTTATCAGACCTGCCCATGGGGTGTTTAAATCAGCGCTCATATTTAATATTGGAATTAACTTTAAAGTCATGTAACAGATTGTAGCACACGGGTTGCTGAAGAGCATCCAGATCATCCAATGTACAATGCGGACAGCCAATCGCCAGACTTCTTACCAAAATCGATCATTTACTGATTAATTACAGAATTGGCCACGTCTTGATCTTGATTGTGGAACTTTGTCCACGTTGACCACTCTCTACCCTGCTTTATCAATAAATGATAGATTTATGCTATTCTTTATATACGCACCTCCCAATATTTTTGTAGACGGCACCGTGACAGGGGGTCTGGCGTTACCCCCGGGTGAGTGCATAGCACTTTTGATACACTAGGCTTGTCCACTCTCTCCTTCCCTCCAAACACCTTCATTGAACCGTGGGAGACATTCTGTTATGCCAACAACAAGACACCAGGGAGTAAATGTATCAAGCTGAGAGATACTACCTATCATTTATTTAATACATTCATATACAGCTAGAATTTGATTGGTTGCTATAGGCAACATCTCCACTTTTCAAACCCTCTCAGCTTGATACATTTACCCTCAGATCCTATACATGAGGGTGACCCTGGGATATAATTTTATTTAAAAAAAAAAAACAAAAACATTTTTTAGACATACTGGCTCCACCTCCTCAGGGATATACAAGTGCTGAACTTGTTATTCCAGAAGTCTCAGCACTCCCTTAAGAAGCAAAGAAATTTAATTCAGTGATACTGAGCGGCTTTGTCTCAGTAAACATTGCCAGCTACCGCAGCTGAGCAATCAGGGTTTTGAGAAGGAAATCCTGCGATACAATGTAATATCTGCTCTGTTCACACTGCCATTGCATTATAATAAGAGGAACAAGTAGGTTTTCACAGCAAGACAGTGAAGATATGCTGTGATACAGCTCAGTAGGTGTCATCCCTGACTGTCTCTGTATATAACTGGGGGATGGGGAACTGTTAGGTTTCTTCTGACTGCACCAACGTACCCTGGTTTGCTTTGTCTTTCCTAAAATGATTGGTTGATAGGGACCCAACATAAATCTGACATGTGAAACCTTATATTCCTTAACGAATCAATCGTTGGTTCTGGGGATAAACTGACCGAAAAGAAAAGAATGATGGGAATTATATATATATATATATAACATTTTCCTATATTTCCAATGTTGTCACTAATGTCAAGAAGAAATGAAATTTAATCTGTTCCAAAATATATCACCAAATAAGCCATGTTTGTTATGGAAAACAATATATGTTATCCTGGAAGAACTCGACAAATAATTGTGTCAGTTTGGTTTACTCCAGACAATAAGTGGTCTATGCATGAAGCTTTTTTGACACTTAAAAGATGCGGAAACTACTGTTTTTGCATCTTTTAAGTATGCTTGCCATGCATTAACTGCATAGCAGAGGAGATTTAAAAGAAATCTCCTCCGCTACTTGAGGCTTGTAGGTCCACAGCTGATGGAAAAAAAAACCCCATAGGATGCCTACTTTCGCACTAACCCATAAAAGCCTTGTCATTAAGGGGTTAACATAGAACTAGAATGCATTAGAGAACAGTTGTAAATATAGAAAAAAAATGAAGCTTGCACTTCTAGAAATGTTTTATATGGAAATCAAGCCCTCTGCATACTGATAGCAGAGTGACTAATGTGTCTCTACTTCCCCATTTGTGTCTGCCAGATATTGGACGGCCCCATAGAGACTTGTGTTAGAGCTACAGAGGAGAGAGGCACACGGAGAGGAGTAGGAGGAATAGTTCTAAGGAAAGGAGAGATTATATATAAATATATCTGTGTAAATTGAATTGATCAAAGCAAACCTAGTGAATTTAGAGTTATACCGGAGATTAGCAGGATGAGGGACATGACAGAGTGCCAGGATTAGGGAGAAGGGAAAGTTTGTTGTTAGCAGTTTAAGCTAATGTTTATGTTCGTGGACTGGATACAATGTATTCCCAGAGACAGCACCTCAGTCTCTGTGTTCTTCTATCAGGTAAGAGATGGGCTCCAGGGTGGGGATGTGATACAGATTATGATGCTATGGATGAAACGGAGTCTCCTGTATATGCTACATAACAGTGCTCACTGTGTCACGCTTTGGACGGTATTACAGTAAATATAGTGTTGTCTTTAGTATGTAGAGCAAGTTTCTGATGTGGACTTTCCACCTGTAATTAAACTACAATACCCGGCATGCTTTGCAAATTTTTTGACTACAGCAGACACATTTAACCTGTTGGTTTCCAGCTGTTGTGCAACTGCAGGGGCTATCAGGATATACTGGGGCTTGTAGTTCTACAAAAGCTAGCGAACCTCAGGCTGCACAGTGATGTACATTAGGCTGCTTGCAGATTATACATTAGCTCCCTACTGCATTCCTCCAAGTTGTTGTCTTTGGTAGAGACGGTTTCTCTTTTAGACTTAAAGCTCCCTGTCCCTTCTTCTCTCATAGTGTCATATCCATTTAGATTCATTCCTCTATCAGCTTCCTGATTTGCATTGGCACTGGTATGCATGGCATTGACGAGGCATTACTTAGTGGGGCAAATCACTCCCTAAATTTTCTGAATTGAGACAAAGTCCTAATATGAAGGGCAGGTCGACAAACCCCCAAACTCCCAAAATCAGCACTGTCCTGCCTACATTCAAGTTTTTACAAACTCCTAAATTATATAAACAAACAAATATGATATATATATATATATATATATATATATATATATATATATATATATATCATATTTGTGCTATTCGCTAGCTAAAAACTAATTTTGCTCTCAATTAATACTATACACAAGTCCATTATATTTCAGCAAATGTATAATGCTGATACAATTCTGTTGCCACCTGAAAATTCCCCTGATTATCAGTCAAATGTATGCACTGGACATGTTGTCTATAAAAGGAGATCTGGATAAATATCTTCAAGAGCTGTAACCTTTGATTAGTCCAATCTATATTATAAGTCCGAGTTGGAGTACTATTACTTTCTATGGACATGGTATTCTGTCTAACATCTATTCATAGTAAGGTATTCACTGTGTTATGTTAGAACCAGCATTTTAGATATGCCATTTAGATGATCCATTGCCTATAGAAATTTCAGATCTTATAATATATACACAAATACCTATATAAATAAGAAATTAATAGAGCCACAAAGCTACTGTGGTAAATGTATCAAGCTGCGAGTTTCCGGCGGGTTTGAAAAGTGGAGATGTTGCCTATAGCAACCAATCAGATTCTAGTTATCATTTATTCAGTACTTTATACAAAATGACAGCTAGAATCTGATTGGTTGCTATAGGCAACATCTGCACTTTTCAAACCCACCGGAAACTTGCAACTTGATAAGTTTACCCCATTGTCTAAATACTCTGAATAGAGATACATGATTTAAAACTGTTACAACAGTATTCTTACAAATTATTATACTTTGTCTAAATATTGATATGTTTTGTAAATAGAACTACATTGAATGTTTGCTACTTGACTAGTTACATATGTACCCACAGTTGATAGGCTGCCTGCCGATAATGGTCAATAGACAACATACAATATGATGTGCAGAAAGACGATGAAAATTAATTTGCCATTTTATAATACTTTTAGATTATATCGATATTATTTGTATTCCGATATTATCTAGTTTTATAAATATTTACTAGTAATGTTTTAAGATATAAAAGTTAATTGCTGGTTTACCATGTGTCCGAATACGAATAAGACGGAGCCCTGGGATTGGACAGAATGTCCATAAAAAGAGCCCCAGACACAAGACTATCTCTCTCTGAGGAACTGGTGGGAGCAGAGAAACATGTAACAGTTGTGCATCAGACAGAGGCTATAGTATATAGTTCACACGTCTGATTTCCTGGTGATCATATTATTACTGATATCAAAAAAAGAATTGTATAATTGCTACAAGGACACAGAAACATCTGGCCGCTGCAGTGAAGTGCCGAATAGGAGGTGAATGAGAACGTAGCCCAGATATGGGTAATCATCTCAGCAGTTATGTGGTGGAGTTATTAGTGTCTTGAACGGTCAGCATACAGATGGACCCTGAGTGTGCGATATTCATTCAGATCTCTTTTTAGAGACCACATGTCCTGTGCATATAATTGACTGATAATAATGGTAATGTTCAAGTGGCAATAGACTTTTCTCAGCATTATACATATGTACAAATACACACAAATATATATATATATATATATATATATATATATATATATATATATATATATATATATATATATATATATATATATATATAGTGAGCTAATCAGACCAGGGCTACCATCTCCTGGAGTAGATGGCTGCACTTCAGACAGACCAGCCACGGATATCACACCAGTCAATTCCTTTGGTTTGACTAGCCACAGCTAGTTTTATTATCCAGTCATAAAAATAAACAAACAGAGACAAAATCCTTGCCTGTCCGGCAGTAAACATTCAGGAACACCTTCTCTCATGTGAGGGACCTTGTGTCCCACACACATACAAAATACAAGACTTACTGGTCACCATTTGTGTCTCTCAGAAGGCCTCCTTCCCAGAATGTGAGAGAGTGAATGAGCTGCTTTGCAGCCTTTTACCAGAACCTCATCAGGTGCAACTCCTGATTAGCCAGCACTGACACAGGTAATTTAGAACGGTGTTTCTTAAACCTGGTCCTCAAGACAGCTAACAGTGCATGCTTTCCATATCTTCTTGCATACCGATTACTGACTGACACAATGTAACAGATCCACAGGTGGTATAATTATTTTACTTGTCACCTGGAAATCCTGCACTGTTAGGGGTCCTGAGGACTGGGTTTAAGAAACACTGCTTTAGAGCACATAAGACAGACAGCCTGGGACACATATACCTGCCATCTGATACTTTCTCAGTGCTTCAGTCACTATATCTATATATATATATATATATATTTATTTATTTATTTTTTTCCTGAAACAACTTGATAATCGATACTAGTGTCAGTTCTGATTTTACCCGCCCAATAAACGCTGACGCTGGTCTTTCACTCAGGCTAAGGCAATTTGCAATAAGCACTACCTAAAGCTTGTAGTTCTACAACAGATGGAAAGGCAAAGCTTGCCTATGTTTGTACTGACCCATATAACCTTGGTCATTAAGGGGCTAACATGCAGGTGTAAACAGTTGTAACTACAGATAAACTGTGTCTGGTACTACTGGAAACATTTTTATGTTTGGTATGGAAATGATCCCTTTACATAAAGACAGAAGAAAGAGTAATATATTACTTCCCCATTTGTATCTGCCAGAAATTGGACGGCCCCTTAGAGCCATGTGATAGAGCTACGGAGAAACAGAGGAGAGAGACAAACTGAGAGGAGTAGCAGTAAAAGATCTAATGAAATCACAGATTTATACATCTAGTAAATTCAACATTTGATAAATGTAAAGTTAGAGAATCTAGAGTTATACCGGAGATTAGCAGGATGAGGGAGATGTCAGAGTGCCAGGATTAGGGAGAAGGGAAAGTTCGTTGTTAATATTTTTGCTTGTGGACTGGATACAATGTGTTCCCAGAGACAGAACCTCAGTCACTGTGTGATTCTATCAGGTAAGAGACGGGCTCCAGGGTGGGGATGGGATACAGATTATGTTATGGCTGTAACTGAGTTTCCTGCATATACTGTATAACAGTGCTCAATGTGTTATGCTCTGGACGGTGTTATACACAGGGAATTATACTTGGTCAAGACACTATGTTGAAATTCAGACATATAGTTATCTTCAAATTAGTGATGCTGCCATTCTCAGAATTTACATTGGGGCTAGACATTTTTGAAATCTTTAGAATTAAGAAAAAAAAAATTAATGTTGGATCATTTTGATAAATGAATGAAAACGTATACCCTTTTGTGTGTTATTTGGTTTATTGGGTTATTGGTATATTTGTAGGACTTAAATGAAGATCTGAGTACATATAAGGTCACATTCATGCAGAATCTCAGAAAATTCTAAAGGGTTCACAAACTTCCTAGCGCTACTGTACACTTAGTCTGGTTTATAATGGATGTCATACAATACAAGTGAAACTTTTGTAATCTGATAATGTAGTATTGTCTTTATTCTATAGAACTTATTTATCTTATGGATTTTCCAGTTGTTAGCCTACAAATGGCAAACGTTTGACTCCAGGGGGTAAATGTATCAAGTTGAGAGTTTTACGGCGGGTTTCAAAAGTGGAGATGTTGCCTATAGCAACCAATCAGAATCTAGCTGTCATTTTGTAGAATGTACTAAATAAATGATAGCTAGAATCTGATTGTTTTTTTTAAAACTCTCAGCTTGATACATTTACCCCCAGCAGTCATGTGCATTTTTTTTTAGCTGTTGTGCAACTACAGAGGATGTCAGGGCATGCTGGGACATGTAGTTTGTCAAAAACTGGCGAGCCACACATTGTAAAATGTTGGTTTACAGCTTATTCTTATCCTTTATTTATATAGCGCCCACACATTAGTTTACAGAGTATGTATTAGTCATTCACATCACACTGGCCAACTTTGGTTGCTTATTAATTACACATAAACTCCCTACTGCATTCCTCCCAATTGTTTGGAAAGAGTCTCTCTGTTGAACCTACATCTCCTTGTTCCTCCTTTTATTTCACACTGTTCCTCCTGCACTGCTATAATTATCTTTTCTATCGCTCCTGAACTCGTGAGAACTTTTGTTTTACACTACTGGAATTCCGCTAAATCTGCCTCCTCCTTATTTGCATACCGATGATGGGCATTATGTAAGACATGTTATAGGAGAGGGAAGGAGAGTTCGAAATAAAACTTAAAAACTACTAAGGGCTCTACTTATTAAGCAGCAAAAAACTCATATCACTGCCAGAAAGGGAGACAGTGCTTCTCCCTATCTATCAAAGGCTACTATAGTGCTTAAATAAAGCATTTTTAAAAAATCAGACTTAATGCTAAATCATGTTTTCATATGTATATTTTTGTTTATGTTATTTTTATTTTTTTGTGAAGTGCAACGGAACGCCCAAGTTCCATCTTCCAGTTCCCCTGTGACTATTAAACTCTTGCTGGTCGCTGCTAAGCGCCTCTTATCGCAGGGGTAGTTTGCTAAAGCACTGACAACCCTCCTATAAGGGGAGCAGCAATCAGCAGTGAGATAATCCTGGCAACGTTCAGAGGAGAACATGAGGGTCGCTATCAAAACCTTCTAACTCTCAGCCTGTGATATGCTCAGCAGCTGAAGATGCAGAGGGGTATATAAAAAAAAAAAAAAGATTAAGGCTAATCAATTAAAATAATCCCATTGCAGGACCCGTATAGAGTTTTCCTGGTTTCTTTTTCTAGTGTATTGTGGCCGGCATAATAGAATGACTTCCAGTAGAAGGCCTGCTGTACCCCACCTGGTGTGACATGGGGCCAGAGCAATTACAATATTTATCAGGATCCTGTGATCTTTTCTGTATAAGTCACTACGACGTGCATTCCAGCAGGTCAGGAGTTAAAGCATTTTCATCACCCCTGCAGGCAGTCATGCAATCAAGGACACATGTAATCTGCTTTTACACTCCCTGACAGGTCTTTATGTTAAACCTGCTTGGAGAGTGCAACATCCTGGAGTTTCCTTGGCTCAGGTCCTGGTTCATTCCTGCATTTGTGGTGGATTTCCTGGTCTTGTGCCTTGATTTATTAATTTGCCTGATGACGTCTGCCCTACTCTCAATACCTTGTATGTGTTATTGTTTTGGACTTGGCAGTTTCCATGTGCATTGCTTTATGATTCCGACCCTGCATTTTGACTCTTATGCATACTTGCCTACTCTCCCTGAATTCCTGGGAGGCTCCTGAATTTTCGGCGAGTCCTCCCAGACTCCCGGAAGAGTAGGCAGACCTCCCAGATTCTCGGAAATTCATGGCATTTTATAGTTGGGGCGGGGCTATGGTGATGCGATGACGTCACCACGTCCCTCCTACCCCTCTGTCACAAGTTTTGAAACTTGGCATGCTTGATCTTATGATCTTGTTCTAACACATTTATCACATCTTGCTCAGACCATTACACTATCCCTGTCTGGCCTTGGGAGGGCCTCACCGATGCAGTGCGTTGACAGCCTGCCCCCTGCCACATCCAAAGTTTGCCATAGTCTCTGTGGGACTACAAGTCCTTGTAAGACAAGCTGTGACTTGCGGCTCTCCTGTTTTTGTGGAGCTACAAGGTGCCTGCATATGGTAAAAAAAAAAAATATATAAGGGATTTTTAATCTTACATTTAAAAACAATAACACAATACACAAACCATTGTTTAAAAAAATCTTTATTTAGCACTATCCCATAGACACTCTCATTTCTCACTCTCCATCAGATGTAGTCCATAGGGTATCTTGACTGATGCCCTTGATCCTCCTCCTGCTTCTTGATCTGTCACAGAAAAGGAGAGGGGGGAGTGTTGGGGGTAATCCATTGTGGAAGGAAAAGCTGTCGCCGCTATCCCGGGCGACGGGATGGAACGCATTGAGAGAACTTTATTGGAGAGCCTTTTATATAGACTATAATGGGGGATGGGGGGATTATTCACAATGCATTTTCCTTTCTTTATTTTGGTTGTCATAGTCCTTGATGACTTTCCTTTTTCCTCGTTGACTCATTAACCCTTTTTTCAGATGACTATCATCATTTGTTTTCTGCATAATAAATTAATCTCTACCTATACACCTCTAACGGTAGCTGATGACTGTTTTAATATTGGTGGCTGATAATGTTTCTGCCTTGCAGTAGCCTCACACAGGTTCCCTACCACCAGCTGCAATTGTTTTTCAGCTAACTTTTATATAATTTGTTCCCCACACCTATTATATCATAAACAAATTTGGGCAGCACCATATTTAACTTCTGTCTCATATGATTGTATGTAATTTGTTTGTGTTATGAGCCCCTTGATGTACATGTGTATTATGTTATAACTTTATAAATGAAGGCTAATACTAATAATAGCTGTGGCTACGGGCTCCTAGGTAGACGTGGTTTGCTTTGACTTGCAATATTACAACAGCTGGAGATGCCCAAATTGCCAAACCCATCTCCCAGCAGCAGGAGAGGTGGTTGGAGTTTGGAAGTGGCTTTTGGGGTTCACAGATTGGCCACAAACCCAGCACCTCTGGCTGCAGGGGGAGGGCAGAATTTGCTTCCCATCAATCTGATCTCCATCTGGCTCCATAGCACACACAGGGCTAAATTTACTAAGCTGCAGGTTTGGAGAAGTGGAGATGTTGCCTATAGCAACCAATCAGATTCTAGCTTTCATTTATTTAGTACATTCTACAAAATGACAGCTAGAAACTGATTGGTTGCTATAGGCAACATCTCCACTTTTCCAAACCCGCAGTTTAGTAAATATACCCCAACGGCCACCGGTGGCTACAAAAAGACAAACGAATACCCTGGCACCAGGCTGCACATTTCACATTATGTAAATTAAAATTGGTGGCATTCCGTATATTTTTCTTGTGGAACATGATCAATCAAAAATATTTTCCAGTGTTCTGAAGACTGACGCTTGTGACACCCGAGACCAAGTTCTCGGTTAAATATCTTGATTTACGGCTAAAATGTCAGGATTACTCAGCCCAATGTACATTACTGTTTTTTCTGGAATTTTGCAGACATTCATTATAGGATATTGGCAGGTCTGGATTAAGATTTGTGGGGGCCCGTGGGCAAGTAAATTGTAGGACATACTTTCTAAATCTCTCGGGAATGTCTGGGAGACTCCCGAATTCCAGTTAGGTCTCCCGGATTCCTAGAGAGTAGGGCTGTCTCCTGACTCTGTCCACTTCCCAGCGAATCAGGGAATCACAAAACTTTGACCCTGCCCCCTGCTATATAATGACAGGATTGCGTCACAGACCAAAATGACGCAATTTGCCGAGTCCCGCACGCCCAGACGCCAACTTTCTTAAGTTGGCAAGTATGTTGTAAGAGCCTCTGCCACATTTATTTACATAAAGAAGTGTTCCCAACGAAATGCTAAAGTTTACCTGAGCTGCCCCCCATTATTAGTGGAGCACCAGGAACTACCCACTGTAGCAGTTTTTCCCAAGGCTACTGGGGTGTGACCAAGAGAACCAATAGGAAGCCACAAGCTTGGTTTGCGGCTTTCTATTGGTCAAGGCAGTTAACTTAACGTTTTCCACCCAACTGCCATTGCTGATTGGTGGTAGGTGGGCCCAGAAGTTTGTGGGAGCCCCAGTCCTAGAGTTCAGCTATGCATATGTATACATTTAAAATGCATTCAGAACAGATATATTAGAGAGGTTCAATTCATGTTGTTTGTCTTGAAGAGTAATGAATATCCCCGTCTCCTACGTACAGCGGAGGTGAACTACGACGTGCACTTTTGTCACTTACTGTTTTTTGAAGATTTATTTCATACATGCCCGCTTTTAAGACTTCTCCCGGGGGAGAAGTCATGTTACATGGGGCAGGAGGAGGGCGTGGTGACATTTCACGTCACCATAGCCCCGCCCCCACTCTAAAAAGCCGAAATGAACGGTCTTGATTGGAGGGGGTGGAGCTTAATGGCATGATTAAGACCCGCCCCCTCCATTCACTGCTGTTAATTTTGCCAAATTTTGGGAGTTTTGCCTACTCTTCTGGGATTATGGAAGGAAACCCCGAAATTCGGGAGCCTCCCGGGAATTCCGGGAGAGTAGGCAGGTATGATTTATTTTACAAAGTTCGCCTAGAAAATGCACTTTTCTACAGAAAGCAAAGGGGAAGTAAAAACTGCATTGTTTTATACAGGGCAAAACCAGATCTCTTCTACCTCTGAATTGTTGCAGGATTAAAGTCCTTTTGCAGGGAGAAATGACTGTACAAATTAAGGTGTACTTACATAAAAGTAGGCACGTAATATCTCTAAAGAAGATTTTCCACTGTGTCTCTACAGCTATTGTATCAGCTAACTTAGGCATGTGAATGCAGCCTATCAATTCACTAGAAACCAGTGACATAACTAAGGCGTTTCATGAGACCTGATTAATATTCATGAGGTAAGAGGAATGAACTGAAAAGTTCCATTCTCCTGAATATAATCTCAGCCACCACAATGGTTGCTTCCACTGTGACAACAGGTGCACTTTAAGCTGAATTTTAAGGTAAACAATTAAACCAACATGAATACAGACATAACGAGTAACACCTGGATGAAAGCTGGTCCTGAAGAAAGTTGTGGAATTCTGCTGTATTCAGCCAATTGTCCAATACCAGTTGCCATGGGCACCCTAGTCATGACATTATCAGCATTCCAACAGAATGATTGTTATAATTTTTGGAGTGAGTCCTAACTGCCCACATTTATAAGGCAAGTGCTCCCCAATCAGTAACAGCATTTATTGCACACCACGGTAATCATCTGACACTTACTGGACGATTAGAGGAGCTATAATTAAAGTCTGATACCAAGCTCCATAACCGTGTAATAAAAACTTGGGGACGATAAGGCTGGTACCACATAATACAAATTTCCCTTTAGAAATGATATTACAACATATATTGTAATATATTATACTTGCCTGCTTTTCTGAGGTCCCCTCCGGGATATAGCAGAGGGGACATAAAGCACAACTGCGGAGGGGGAAACGATCTCCGCAAGTGACGTCATTTTTGGCCATGGCTTCCGTGGCGAAAGTATGAATATATGGAACTCACATTCTCTGTTATTTAGTACACACTGTACTTTAAAATATTAAACATGCCCTAATAGTCTTCAGTTATTGCTAAATGGGAGTGCAGGGGGTCATTGTCTTTCTTATTTGTAATATGTGAGCAAAATATATCCCTATTTTTGTAAATATGGAGTTTGCAACCAACAATCTTATTGTAGCCTTCCTCCCCCTCCTGCTATTGGCAGATGATTCCCTTGGTACCCAATAAAGTTGCTAGTTCTTGGGATGTAGTTGCCTTGGAAAGATATATGAGGGTAAGGCTGAGTCCATTTGTAAAAAAAAAGCATTGCAATAATTATGTTGAAATTCTGATTGAATTCATGTTTAGTTGAGTGTAGGGACTGACCAGATGGGTTAGACTGTCTCCTGCTGGCCATCTTAACACGTTGTGCAAGTAACAGTCCCTGTTTTTAATAGAGATTGTATTTTAAAGTTGTTATATACCATCAAAACTGTCCTGGTGTTCTTAATGTATTGCCAAAGGTGACACACTGCACAACTCCCAACATTTCCATTTTAAAGTTCGGGACAAAGAGTGCGCGTGAGGAGGGGGCGTGGTTACATCACATTGGGGGCGTGTCATGTTTCCGATGGTGAGCCTTGCGGTTTGCAACAATGCATTATATGAATTGCATTCCCTGTGTTGCACCATAGAAATCAGAAAGACATGAAATGCACATGTACATAAAATTGTGAAATTACCCTGAAATGTCTTTATTAACAATGCTGCCAGGATAATGTTAACCTGCAGTATAATGTATGTGTTTTAAGAGGTCTTAGTAATACCTGATTCTGGCTTATAACCTGGGATTTGATTCCTGCACTGCTTATACTGCTTTTTTCTCTTTCAGTTCTCAGTCTGTGGATGGATCTGACCAGTGGGATGATGAATATTCAGCTGATCCCTCAGTATCCAGAGATTGGGCGATCTGTCACCCTGAGTGTTACTGGGATTACTGGGAGAGTTCACTCTTTCATTTGGTATAAAGGACCAAACACAAATGCTGAGCACCTAATCCTCACATATATTCCTGGTGATTCTTCCGAAACAATTAATGGATCTCTGTACTTCTCTCGGGCCAGACCTTTCCCTAATGGCTCATTACTGATCTCAGATCTTCATATCACAGATAGTGGTAATTACATAGTGAAGGTACAGACAGATAAACCAGAGGACATCTTTGTTACCCTGACAGTCTATGGTGAGTAATATGTTACCTCTGTCCCTGGCAGACATGTGATGGATACTTCTGTTCCTTCTACTCTGTGTGTGGCTGATTACAGTGTTAGTTACAGCTCTGAGGTTTAACTCATTGTCCCAGTGTCTGCTCATTGGGTAATGACCTGGTTCTGTCTATCTCCCATCAGCCCCTGTTACCAAGCTGGGATACATAGGGTGTGTCTGTAGAGGGTATATGTTGTGACCAGCATACTAAATTCCCCCAAGTACACATTATTAAATTAACACGTTTCTTATAAAAAATAAACTTTATTTATAACAAAAACCACAGAAAACCATGAGTTACAATATACATTTTACAGAAATGTGTATATGTAAATTTAACCTAAGGTACTTTAAATTACAATTTCTTACAAATTGATTTTTACCTAAACTTGTCAATACTCTGTGCTTATAATACTATAAATAACTAGCTATCTCTATCTTATGTATTACTACAGTCACTGACTAGTGGGGTAATACTAAACCTTAACTTTGGAAGGGGCTACTTATCTTAAGGTTGGTACACACCTATGCAATCTTTACTCAAGATGCAGGGGGTAAATTTATCAAACTGCGGGTTTGAACAAGTGGAGATGTTGCCTATATCAACCAATCAGAATCTAGCTGTCATTTTGTAGAATGTACTAAATAAATACCGTAACTAGAATCTGATTGGCTGCTATAGGCAACATCTCCACTTTTTCAAACCTGGAGCTTGATACATTTACCCCGCCATGTCTGCATTGTTTTCACCAACAACTGAAAGATGTCGATGCATTTGTAAACTCTACACAATTTACCTTCAGATCTGTGATCTTCATCTCTCATAACCATCCGCTGTACAGACATCGTTCCATCGTTGATTGTGAATTTAGGAAGTTTAGAGATACAAATCAATAGATGCAATGTGTTTTGGTACGATAAAACATGAGAAGAAAGATAAGACAATAAAGAAGCATAAAAAGAAGAGGGAAATAGAAACAGAAAAGGTGGTGGGAAACTGGAAACAAAGAGAGGACAGAAAAATAAATAAATGTAACAAATTATATACAGATGATAATAAATAAGACAGGCAAGGAAGCAAAGGGATATTCAAATAAATGACTATAAAAAAGAACAGCAATATGACATTATTCACCACTGAATTGCACCACAGTAGACTTCATAGACAATTCCCATTGACAAGATGAAGGAACACCACCTAGGCTTGAGTTTATACAACCTCCCCTTGTGTCAGAACATCCCTTGTAACCCCTTCTGATTGGTCAACTACACACAGGCTAAAAATATTAACTCTAGCATGGCCCACAATGAAAAATCATGAACAACCTAGGCCATACTTGCCAACTTTGGAGAACACCCCTCCGGGAGATCTCCAAAGTCTTTGGGGCGTGGCCACAATCACGTCATTAGGCTACGCCCACTGCTACACAACACCAATTTTTGGCCTATTATAGCAGGAGTCAGGGCCAGGATGACATGATTAGCAGCGATAAGGGGACTTGCCACTCTACCAGGCAGTCCTGGATGCCTCTGCACAGTGGAACTGTAAGCCCTGACTTCCACTTTCAATTCAAAAAAAATAAAAAAATAAACATTATTTTAATATAATAAAAAAAGAAAAGCGTTTTATTTGAATATTACATTTTTAGACAAAGGACTGAATGTTGAACCATCCTCTAACCAAAATCTTTTACATGTGTTTATTGAATGAAAGCGCTAATAAATCTTTACAGTATGATGATTATGATGCACTTAATGTAATAAGATTTCGGGACTAGTGTAATAAATAAATTCATATAACACATTGCGGGTAGGGACCATCTTTTCATGTTATAACTAATTGGGGCGCTTGATTTGTATAATAGATTTATGCTTGTACTGTATTGTTGAGTTTATTTATCAATGTGTGATATTTACAGTCATGGCCAAAAGTTTTGAGAATGACACAAGTATTGGTTTTCACAAAGTTTGCTGTTTTAGTGTTTTTAGACCTTTTTGTCAGATGTTGCTATGGTATACTGAAGTAAAATTACAAGCATTTCATAAGTGTTAAAGGCTTTTATTGTCAATTACATTAAGTTTATGCAAAGAGTCAGTATTTGCAGTGTTGCCCTTCTTATACCACTTTCATACTGCCGCCCCGGCAATATCCCGAGTTTTTCAAGCCAGGTTTTTGCCGGGGCTCGGAGCGTCCCAGCTCAGAAACACCATATATACTGCACCTCAGACCTGGGAATTTCCCGGGTTGACCCCATTCATACTGCACAAGTCTGTGCCCTGGCAATTTGTGGGAGTCATTACCAGAGCAGTTTTCATTGGCTGAAAAATGAAGACTGGATGCTGGTCCAGTGTTTAAATCCTGGCAGAAAAACCTGAACTTTGCTTCCTTTCACACAACTAGTATTTCCCAGACTTTGTACCTCTGTAATGTGGGATATCAGCTACATCAGACACCCAAATAAATACACAGCACTGCACTTTAATCAGGACAAGTAACCTTTAAAGGGAAATATACTCTATTAACATGATTTATATATATAAAAAAGTACAATAGTGATGGTGCCTTCTCTATATATCTCCAATCATGTATACCCAATGGTATATTTATGTATGTAATAGCCATTAATAAAATTTCTGTAAACTGCCCTTCTTTTCATATACATTCTTTGTATTCTCCTGCTTTAAATCCTCCAGAGACAGGCAGACAGCCAATCATCTTGTTTTCTGTGCAACCCGGGTTGAAAAACCCGGGTTGCACCATTCATAGTGCAGGCAACCCAGGTCCGACCCGGGAATTACCCCTCGATTAATCCCGGGTTGAAGACCCGGGTTTTTAGACCCGGGATTTTTGACTTGTACCATTCATACTGCACCAAGACCCGGGACGTTTGAGCTCGCCCCGGGAAAAACACGGGATTTTGGTGCAGTATGAATGGGGTATTATTGAAGACCTCTGCAATTCACCCTGGCATTGTCACACGCCGGTCCCATAGCTAGGTGCCGGCGTTGTGACTTTCCCTTTAAGAACTATGATTGTACTTGCTTCTGCTTCAGAGACATTACTTTTTCGCAGTTGTTCCTTGCTACCTTGATTGGGACCTCCTCCCGAAGCTTATTGGTTCTAGAGTACTATTTTAACCTCCTGTGATTATGGACTCATTGCCTGTTCTTCGTGTTACTCATGCTGCAGTGGGTTCTGGCTGTATACCTGGACTTTCCGTTGTTCCTTACCTGTTCTCTGGATATTAGCTGCTGCCGAAGTTTCCTGTTATCGTTGCTCTTCATCGGCTCAGCTGTATTCCTCTCTGCGGTTCATCTACAAGCTGAAGTCACTTTCTGCTATTCATCTGCACACTGAACTGTTTCGTGAGTTGTCTACTACACCTGTGCTTATATCTGTTGCCTCAAGTACAATTCTATCCAGCTGACTACATTGCTGCACTACGATATTGAACTACAATCAAGTTGTTTGTCATCTGTAGTTCTATGTCTGGCACGGCTTATTATTACTCTGCTGTTTACTTATTGCTGGACTTTTACTATGAACTGTTTGTCGAGCCTGTAGCCATTTCTTCAGCTCATGTTGTGTGCTCCTGTTCAGCTGCTGCCTATTGTAGTGAACTCACCTTGTACCTGTGAACTGGATCACCTGTGACCTGTAGTTCCACGCATGGTTCAGATACTCTTCACCTCGCTGTTACTTCTAGGTAACATCTTATTGCATGTCTCTATCTACACCCAAGTCTTTGGATGTCGTATAACGTTTACTGTTCCGCTAGATAAGAACTATTGTGATACCCGTAACCACTTGCTAGTTGAATCATATTATCATTCCGGATCAGCCAAGGTCTTCATACTGTTCTAACTGGACTTTAGCTGTATCAGTGATTCACGTTCATCTGCTGTGTGTTTCCTATTGGATCCAAGTGTTCTACTCATCATCTCTGCGTTGAACTGTTATACTGTTTATTTCATGCCGTTGCCAACGGTTACCAACTATGAAGTAACATCTGTGATTATTCCTGTAATCTGATGAACTGCCCTGTGCTCAGCTCTGCTGAGATGTATATATATTTATATTTTAATTTCTGTTGTACCATCAACTAATATACTGCGTTGCAACACTACCATCATCTCCTGTGTTATTGTTATCCGTGATGCTTACGAGTTAAGAACTTTAACCTGTGCTTACCATCACTCTGCATACCATCGTGCTCTATCTCCACCATCCTCTACTGATACCATCTAAAATAGAGGCAGGGGATCCACAAATTATTCTGAGCCGTGACAGGCAGGCTGTCAATCAACTTCTGGGCCACATACTGACTGATGGAATTTGTGGGTTTTTGTTTGTCCAGCCGCCTCTTGAGGATTGACCACAAGTTCTTAATGGGATTATGGTCTGGGGAGTTTCCTGGCCATGGACCCAAAATTTTAATATTTTGATCCTCGAGTCGCTTAATCTGGGTACACACTACAGGGTTTTTGTCCGATAATCGGCTGAACCAGCCGACATACGACCGCTCGTTCGAAAGTCGGGTCAGTGTGTGTAGTGACACGATGGTCGAAAGTCTGCCCAAATAGGTTATCGCCTCATTTGGTTGGTCGTACCGTTCAATATTTTCCAATCAATCACCTAACGATCATGTAGTGGGTACGCACTCATGCTGATGATCTCCATAGAGTTTACAGAGTCGGGCTCTTTTCAGCCGATGTTAGCGATGAATGTCAGAGTGAATAAATGTAGAGAGTGCTGTAGAAGGAATAATTCATTTGTTCGTTCTGAGACAGAATGTTTTGTTTCAGAGTCACAGAAGCTAACGAAATTCGTTAGGACATGTAGATAGCTATAACAAGGTGGTTTTAATCAGTGTGACAATGTGACAGTAGTGAATGAATAAATATTGTGCTGTCATTCTCCGGACTACAGGACCAGATGAAGAGCACAGATCTAAAGGTAAATCGTGTCAGTGTGTATGGATGAATCGTCAGACTGATTGGACCTTCAGTCGTAGGTATAATCGTTTGAGATAGCACGTCGGTCTGAACAATTCTTCAGCGTGTACCCAGCTTTAGTTATCACTTTTGCCTTATGGCAAGGTGCTCCATCATGCTGGAAACAGGGGCGGATCTAGATAATTCTTCTACCCGGGGCGATTTAGGCCCCGCCCCCTTTTTTTACATCTGAGGCTGCTGGCGGCTGCATACTGTGTGCAGGTCCGTTCAGCAGTGACAGGCAGGGACAGTGTGCTGGCCGGATGCTCTGATTGTGTTTAAAACACAATCAGAGCGGCCGGGCAGCACACTGTCCCTGCCTGTCACTGCCGAACGGACCTGCACATAGTGTGCAGCCGCCGGCAGCAAGCCCCTGCTAGGGGGGGCAATCGCCCCGATCGCCCCCCCCCCCCCTGGATCCGCCACTGGCTGGAAAAGACATTGTTCATCACCAGACTGTTCTTGGATGGTTGTTAAAAGTTGCTCTTGGGAGGATGTTTTGGTACCATTCTTTATTCATGGCTGTGTTCTTAGGTAAAATTGTGAATCGGCGGCCATCAGTCAGTATGTGACCCAGAAGTTGATTGACAGCATGCCAGGGCGAAGTGCAAAGGTCTTCAAAATGCAGGGTCAACAACACAAATATTGACTCTTTGCATAAACTTAATGTAATTGTCAATAAAAGCCTTTGACACTTATGAGATGCTTGTAATGCTACTTCAGTATACCATAGCAACATCTGACAAAAAAGTCTAAAAACATTTAAGCAGCAAACTTTGTGAAAACCAATAATTGTGTCATTCTCAAAACTTAACTGTATTGTGTTACTAACATACTTTAGGCCGCATGAGCAGTTGTTCTTCCAATCTGGGTGTATTATTTATTATGTTTTTTAAATAGCAAAGTTTAAGAGATTTTAATACTGTCTGGGAATAATGTCTATATCTTTAGGACCTGTTTTTGGTACGGGATGTTTTTTATCTGTAGTAATACATTTGAGTTTATTTGGGGTTATAATGTATTTGGTATTAGCTGGATAAGTAAAACGTACTGTGTCATTTCGTGAGTGGAAGAAAAAAATGAACAAAACCCAAAAAATTATTTCCATCCAAATATCCATAAACTTCCCACCCTTTGGGATTTTCGGACCTCTGTCGTGAGACATTCGGTGGGAGGTCATGGGAGTAATGCTGCCCACAAATAGGCAAATCTAGTAATTTGTTACAATAATAATAATAATATTAGCATTTATTTGTATAGCGCCAAAGCGCCTGACATAGTTGCACAAATATAACATACATGGAGACAGTAGACATAACGGGCCTGAGTCATTAAGGAAAGTAAGGCAAAAAAAAAGGAGTACATTTTCTCCGGGACAAACCATGTTACAATGCTAGAGGTGCATATTGGTTATTATTTTGCACATAAGATAAATACTGACTGTTTTTTCATCTAGCACAGAAATACTTGATAGCTTTATTTTTACACTGAAATTCAAAGGTGATTTAGGACATGCCCTAACCCAACTATAAATCTGTCCCTTTGTTTTAAATTTATCTCCCCTAATGCAACATGGTTTTGCCCAGGTGCAAAGTTACACCTTTGTTTGTGCTTTGCTCTCCTTAATGACTCAGGCCCAACAAGTACATGGGTACAGAGCAGGATAATAATTGCATGGATGCAATTAGCAGAACAAATCGCATGACATACAGAAACAATTCAGAATCAGACATGGCAGGGACAAACAAGGAAGACAGAGTGGATGGATACAAGACATTGGGTAGAAGAGGATCCTGCCCATGAGCGCTTACATTCTAGAGGGAGGGGGTAGTGCAAAACAATAGGAACTAAAGGGACATTAAGCTTAGCAGCCCAGGCGGGAGGCAGAGAAGGTGGAGGCCAAACAGTCAATTTGGCAGTCTGGACTTCCTGTTCTACAGCACATGTGTGACCCAGGAAATCTGGCTGGCGGAATGGTAAGACTCCTCTTACCGCTGCCAGCTAGTAGTGCTAGGGAGCTGAGTATCCCACATCTGCCCCCAACAAAATATTTTGGATAAACTGAAGCAACAGAAGATGTTCTATAAGCAGCTTCAGAAAATCTTTGTTATCGACTTGTTTTGCTAAATAGACCACCATATGTTATTATGAATATAGGGAATGACATAATGAACCAATGGTAAGCCTCCTCACCTTAAACAAGTCATACAAATATGAGGTCATACTGCAAGCAATGGACTCCAGTTGAATGTAGAACGATACATTAAAAAGCAGCATATGCAATTATGGTCCATAATTTAGTTTGCATAATTATAAGGCTCATTCACCTTGCCTCTTTTTAAACATTATGCTTTCAACCTACTAAATGCTATTGACGCCATGAAATAAAAACATTATGGAGCCCTCATCCCCAACAGTGAGTAAAATGTAATTACAAGTTAATCCATGGATTTTATCTCTGTATATTAATTAGTAGCATAGCTGTGAAAGTCTGTGTGTGATCTCCTAACTGTCCCTATGTTCCTCCATCCACAGAGCGGGTCAGTAAGCCTAAGGTCACAGCCCCTACCTTCCTTCCCAAGGAAAATGTCTCACTCACCCTGACATGTGACACCTCTAATGCGGAGAGGATACTATGGAGCAGGGGCAGTGTCCGTCTCCCCTCTGGACACATCTTATCAGCAGATAACAGGACTGTCACTCTACACAATGTTACACGTGCAGACTCTGGAGACTATCGGTGTGAGGCTGAGAACCCGATCAGTAAGAGCATCAGTGATCCCTACACAGTCACCGTATCCTGTGAGTACTTGTGAGATTACTGGTTGTGTGATTACATACTGTCCTTTATATAAATACTTTTTATGAATAGCCTAGTATTTACTAACTATGGATGTAAATTCTTTGTAATAAAATGTCACTTTAAGTTGTATTGGAAGTACTATTCTCCCATACATACAGACCATATACCAGTGTAGTATCTGCTAATTTAGACTAGGGATGTTCACTGACCCCCGTGTTTTGGTATTGGATCTATATTAACTTCGTGTTTTGGTTTCGGCAAAACCACCCTTACGTGTTTTGACAAGAACACTGCTACCTCTGTTTTTGTGTGAGCAATGGCACTGAGCAATGTCACTGGAGACTAGAGAGTGACAAGAACACTGCTACCCCTCCTGTTTCTGTTTGAGCAATGGCACTGAGCAATGTCACTGGAGACTGGAGAGTGACAAGAACACTGCTACCCCTCCTGTTTCTGTTTGAGCAATGGCACTGAGCAATGTCACTGGAGACTGGAGAGTGACAAGAACACTGCTACCCCTGTTTCTGTGTGAGCAATGGCACTGAGCAATGTCACTAGAGACTGGAGAGTGACAAGAACACTGCTACCCCTCCTGTTTCTGTTTGAGCAATGGCACTGAGCAATGTCACTGGAGACTGGAGAGTGACAAGAACACTGCTACCCCTGTTTCTGTGTGAGCAATGGCACTGAGCAATGTCACTGGAGACTGGAGAGTGACAAGAACACTGCTACCCCTGTTTCTGTGTGAGCAATGGCACTGGATCTCCTGGAGAAGGAGGTACTTATGGAATCTAAAACCCGCGAGATCCGACGATGCAAAAATGACAGTTTTGCCTCGATTCAGATCCGAGGAAGCGGGAAAGTACAGAGCGGCTCCGCTCGGTACTCGGATAGGCGACGTTGGGGTGGTTCGGTTTTCAGAAATCCAAGCCTGAGCATCTCTAATTTAGACTATTGCAGCAATAGTTGTCTGCAATAGCTGTCAGTCTACCATATTGTAGAACCGCACTTACATTTGCACTACTTCCAGATGATTATTTTTACATACTATTTTTAATACAGTGCATATAGTTTTACATAGGCTGCGACCGGGTGCCCATCTGCCCCACATGCAGAAAATAGCTTCTGCAGCACCTGAAGAGTTATCATCCGGACCTGTGATGGTGAATGGGTTAAACCCTGTTGCTATGCTCCAAGGGTGCAAGGTTCTATGTAAATATGTGTGGTTTAAGTAAATGTGGAACTGGTTAATGTGTCTGGCGTTACAGCACCGAAGTCATGACGCTGTGCTCCAGGTGCGGCAATGCAAATGTATCAAAAAGTGTGCTTTTATTTAATACATGCTTAAATTTGTATAATAAAAAAAATGTGTTCACTCACCCTGGTGGGGATCTGGGAAATAACCCCTGTACTCCAAAGCGGCATGTAGCTGCCACAATCACTCTCGCCGAGGCCCAAGAGGTTTTGTAAAATATGCATTTCTGCATTGTGCAAGCCCACCAAATCAGATCAGGTCATTGCAGTCATAGTTCTGCAATGACACATACATGAATAACTATACTACATTTAGAAGGAAATCAGCTCAGGACCAACATATTGATGTAACAAGTAATTGTATTCAGTTTCTGCATACTCCATCATGAATATACCATACTTACCAACTTTTTTCAGTTGGTGTCCGGGAGACTCACTGTTGCAGGTGGGCGTGTGGGGGACGGGGCTCCGAAATCGCGTCATTTTGGCCCCGCCCCGCGACGGAATGACGCAAAACGCATCATTTGACAGTGGGGGCGGGGCCAAATGCTGCGATTTCCGGAGAATCGCGGCATTTTGGCCCTTATGCGGGCAGAAGCGGGAGATTACCACACTCTCCAGGGAGTCCAGGAGACCCACCCGAAATGCGGTAGACTCCCGGACATTCCGGGAGAGTTGGCAAGTATGGAATATACAGTGCCGAATTAACCCGAGGTCTAACTGGGCTACAGCCCAGGGGCCTCGGGCATCCAGGGGGCCCTTGACAGTGCTCAGCGGCATTAATGATTGGTGCAGGGGCGGGTCGCCCCCGTCCGATCAATGCTGCTGAGCATTGTCAATGTAATCCTTCCGTGGGCTTTACTAAGGAGATCTCGTGAGTCTCACTCTCACGAGATCTCCTCAGTAAGGAGCATACAGCGCGCCGCGGAAGGACTACAGTGACAGGACAACATAAATAGGTAAGAGCTTGGGGTGGGGGGCGGCGGGCGGGTCACAGGGGGGGCCTCACAGGGGAATGGGGGCCCCATTAGCCCAGGGGCCTCCATTCCTTTAATCCGGCCCTGTGAATATATAAATGTTCCCGCTGATAGTGTATGTTGGTCCTGACGTCTGAACTTGCTCACTTTTATTTCTGTTCTACTATTTTGACATCACTTATTTTTGTTGTTCCAGATGGCCCAGAGAACGTACAAATAACAGGCCAGTTACGTGTATCTGCTGGCACGGTCATCTCATTAACATGTTCTGCTGGTTCTGTCCCACCACCCAGCTACCAATGGAGACTTAATGACACTGATTTAAATATAAAGCAAAATCAACTCCGAATTAATAATGCTTCCCCAGAGAACCAGGGAACATATATCTGTGTGGTGAATAACACACTGCGTACTGCTACAAAGTCTGTCTTTGTATATGTAAATGCCTCGACAGGTAAGTTTCCAACCCACGGCCAGGTATTCTTGGCACAACACAGCTGACATTTTGTAATGTAACCGTTTATTCATCAAGTGTCGTTGGAAAAAATGTTGGTTTGTAAATTTTTTTTTGGGCTGCAAAATTGCAGCCTATTTGAAAAAAGACCCATTGTGTGAATATTTACATATATGCTCAACTGTCAGAAATTTGTTTTCAGTGACAAATATCTATGTGTCATAGTTTATGGCAAAATACTTAAAATCGCTGCATCTACTGATTGATTGAGGTGGAATCCAATCAAATGCCACCTTGTAGGGATGGAACAGGAAGGCCATGTCACCTCTTAACTAGGAGCAGTGACTTGAATGAAAGGGAGGATTGTCGATACAGCGGCGTTGTACACACAAGGTGGCATACTAAATCCTGCAAACTAAATTCTGCCTTTTTAGAAACACAGGGAGAGGATATCAGGGAAGATTTTTTATTTTCATTTTTTGGCCACTACATATAATTGTCCACAAAGTACTGTATATCCATGTTATTTTATCCATTCCCCATCCACCAGTTGTGGATTCATTAAGGAAAGTTAAGCAAAAAATTGAGTAAGTTATCTTACTCAAGTTTTCTGGACGAAACCATGTTGCAATGCAAGGGGTGCAAATTAGTTTGTAATTTTGCACATAAGGAAAATATTGTCTGTTTTTTCATGTAGCAAATACTTGATAGCTTATTTGTACACTGAAATTTAAAGTTGATCTAGGACATGCCCTACCCCAACTATAAATCTGACATTGTATTTTAAATTTACCTCCCCCCTCCAATGCAACATGGTTTTGCCTTACTTAGTTTTATTTAACTTTTCTTACTAAATCAGGCCCCTAGTCAGTGTTAATTCATGATGACGGGACATGGTGACCTTGTACTACAATTCAATGTCCCCTCCAAGGGATCCAGCTGTCAGTGATAGTCTTGGGTTCCACTGATGTGACGAGGACCACATGATTGTTGTACTTGGCATTCAATGTGAACATTCTGTACAGCTGATTGTGGAGGTGCAAGTACTTAGCTAGAGAAGACCTGTGACATCATGAAGTGGCATCATTAGGGTAAAGCCAGGAAGCTGCAGGAAAGCAATTTCCCAAATATTTCTGCCAGCACTAGATATAGTGCAGCAAAGATCTAATGCTGGTTGTTATGTCAGGTTACACTGAATCTACCAGTGCTGGCAGTTTGATGGGCTAAAGGAAAATAAAATGAAAAATAGTAATAAATGAAAAAGTGTGATATTTATCACAAACTTTCCTAATGGAGTGAATGGGGGTAATTTTCAAATTTTGCAAAAAGCAAATAAATCTGCACTACATCTGTAGTGAATCATGTGTGCCCACAGAGATGGCATAGCCTGAGGTATATATAGATGTCCGGAAACAATATTGCATTTAAATGTTGGCAGCTATTTACCTGAAATAATTAGAATGGCTTTTTTGTGCTAAGAATGCTTAAACATATGCACTACATGGCCAAAAGTAATCTTATGATTCTGGACTACCATAGCAACCACAGTCATATGGCACATGAAATAGTGAGCAGAAAGTCTTTGGAACGCCCCTCTGAGCACTGTCTGCACTGCAGCATCCTCCTTCTCCCCCACCTGCCATCACATGCAGGGCCACCTTCAGAAATCATGGGGCCCAGTACGGGCCCCCCGTGTCCCCCAGGCCCACCCCCCCCAATGAGCAACAGCAACACATACTTACCTGGGGCCCCGCTGGTCTCCGCTACTCTGTCTTCAGCCTGACTGTCAATGTGACAGCCAGGCACCTGGATGCGATCGCAGGGGTGGAGGAATCATTCCCCCTGCGATCATGTGATCTGCCTGTTACCCCAGGTAAGTCTGTGCTGCGCTGTTGTACCGGGCCCCCTGGTGAGCCCAGGACCGGTACAACAGTACCCCCCTGATGGCGGCCCTGATCACATGACACGCCGTGAACCTGTGTCTGTGTAGCAAATTGGCTGTGTCTATGTCTGAGCCATTTTTGTTTGTCAACCAGAGAGCTTTTGAAAAGGAAATAATGATTTGTAGGCGGACAGCTAAGAAAAATGCCTATCAGACGCATTCTTAGAATGTACTTAACTTGCTATTTAAAGAAAAAAGAAATCTTCCCAACCCTGTTACTATGTGAAGCCGGGTATTGATGGTTCCCTCTCTTGCTAACCATAGACTGTGTGATATTGGTTATTTGGGGTATAGCTTTATATTAAAAGGTCAGCTTCATTGGAGGTGTCCTTTAACAAGCCAACTAGCATTCACTTGATAGCGTAAAATATTACTTTTATTGTTAATCAGCTCTTTCCTAAGTATAAAAATAAAACCTTTTTTTTTTTAGCAGGACAACCAGCTCTACCGAGCGCGGACAAAACACTTATCATTGGAATAGTGGCTGCAGTTCTGTTATTGGTGATTCTGGCTGCTGCAATATTTTACCTGTTCATGGTTCGCAAACGGCGCAAAAAGTATGTTTCCTCCATACAATGACATCTCACAAGAGTCAGTTGGCATAGATAACCTAGAGCTTCCCACCGCTGGCACCAATATCATCTTCTTTCCTCCTCTATGTTGTCCTTCCTCTTCCCATTTACTCAATCACATTTAATTCTCATAGTTGTCAAGTGTCTCTAATTTCCAGACAAAGTTCCAGATCTTGATGGTTTGTCCCTGAAAAAATGCTGTCTCTGTTTCTCAATGCAGAACCCACTGAACAGTGCAATTTTATATTCTAATATATTTTATGTTATTGGTACTCTGTTCATCTGTTCTTCTTGGCTGGAGCTTCTACATTAACATTTATTAAATAAGAGTGTTTAAAACACCAAAACATTATGATGAAGTTCAGCAAAGATAAGATTATTATTATTACTTGCTGTTTATTGCAGGTGTGGGGTGCTGCAAATTGCGACATTTTGGCCCAGACCCGCATCAAAATTATTTGTTTGAGGCTTTTCGTTGCTGGGGGCAGGGTCAAAATTATGCAATTCGCAGCAAATCACATCATCGAGGTTCCCCCCTCCTGCCGGACGGGGGAGAATGGCCTGCTCTACCGGGCGTCCAGTAGACCTACCCGGAATTCGGTAGTCTCCTGGACATTCTGGGAGAGTGCACAAGTATGGATAAGAGAATGTGGATTTTAGTACAGCAAGGCCCACACCCACTGAGCCATGTGTGATGTCCTCATATGCAGCTTCTCGTTAGACATAGCGTCACTAAAAATAGTTTGAAAATGTTGACAAGTCTCTTATGAACATTTTGTTTTTTCAGGGCAAGTGACACGAATTCGTTGACGAAAATCCCACCTAGAAATGGTAAGTTGCATCACTCATACCGGTCTCTATGGCTGCCTATATCGGAAAGCGGGGACAATATTGCAACATGAAAACTAATTTAATTTCCAATAAAGATCCTCTCAAAATTAAGAGTACTAGTATCTGGTATGATAAGAGATGTGGTTGTCAGATCCTCTGTGTGTGGTCATCTTCCCACTTCGCTAGCATGCTGCAAGGTCCTCATCATCATTTATTTATATAGCGCCACCAATTCCGCAGCGCTGTACATAAAATATTTGCCATTCTCATCAGTCCCTGCCCCATTGGAGCTTACAGTCTATATTCCCTAACATACACAGTGACAGAAACACAGACTAGGGTTAATTTTTCTCAGCAGCCAATTAACCTACTAGTATGTCTTTGGAGTGTGGGAGGAAACCGGAGCACTTGGAGGAAACGCAGATGAAGCCCAGGTCGTAAATCAAACTCATGACCCCAGCTCTGTGAGGCAGAAGTGCTAACCACTGAGCCACCGTGCTACCCAAACAGTGGTGTGACCATATTATACGATAACTTGGTAGAATTGACTTGTGCGTGGCCAGCTTTATACATCCTGAGAATGGACCCAAAGGTACTTGGTCACCTTCCAGTCATTAGGTGGAACATATAAAGTTTGTAATGGTCCTTTCTTGGATAGATTTAATAGGTATACTAGGTATTAGGCAATCCTCTTGTTTAGTTGCATTTAGACTTTAATGATTGTTATCAAGTTAATTACATAATAGATCATTGTGTTATGAAAGTGTGTAGAATCTTTGTATTGAGTGTACGTGTGAAAGACCCAATTCAGCCATGTGCAAAAGGGGATGAGAAGGTTTGGGTGGGTACACAGTGCCCATGCCTCCATTGAGTCCCTGGCAGTGGAGGATTATGGTGGGGATGGATAGGGCAGTGATTCTTCTTTCCTTCTGCCCCCTGTAGTGGCTGGCCACACCCCCTCTAGAGGCTGTCCAAGCTCCTTCAGTGAGGATTATGGTGAGGAAAGATTGGGAAGTGATTCTTCTTTCCTTCTGCCCCCTGTAGTAGATGGCCACACCCCCTCTAGCGGTTGTCCAAGCTCCTTCAGTGAGGATTATGGTGGGGATGGATCGGGCAGTGGTTCTTCTTTCCTTCTGCCCCCTGTAGTAGATGGCCACACCCCCTCTAGAGGCTGTCCAAGCTCCTTCAGTGAGGATTATGGTGGGGATGGATAGGGCAGTGATTCTTCTTTCCTTCTGCCCCCTGTAGTGGCTGGCCACACCCCTCTAGCGGCGGTCCAAGCTCCTTCAGTGAGGATTATGGTGGGGATGGATAGGGCAGTGATTCTTCTTTCCTTCTGCCCCCTGTAGTGGCTGGCCACACCCCCTCTAGAAGTTGTCCAAGCTCCTTCAGTGAGGATTATGGTGGGGATGGATAGGGCAGTGATTCTTCTTTCCTTCTGCCCCCTGTAGTGGCTGGCCACACCCCTCTAGCGGCGGTCCAAGCTCCTTCAGTGAGGATTATGGTGGGGATGGATAGGGCAGTGATTCTTCTTTCCTTCTGCCCCCTGTAGTGGCTGGCCACACCCCCTCTAGCTGTTGTCCAAGCTCCTTCAGTGAGGATTATGGTGGGGATGGATAGGGCAGTGATTCTTCTTTCCTTCTGCCCCCTGTAGTAGATGGCCACACCCCCTCTAGCAGCTGCCCAAGCTCCTTCAGTGAGGATTATGGTGGGGATGGATAGGGCAGTGATTCTTCTTTCCTTCTGCCCCCTGAAGTAGATGGCCACACCCCCTCTAGCAGCTGCCCAAGCTCCTTCAGTGAGGATTATGGTGGGGATGGATAGGGCAGTGATTCTTCTTTCCTTCTGCCCCCTGAAGTAGATGGCCACACCCCCTCTAGCAGCTGCCCAAGCTCCTTCAGTGAGGATTATGGTGGGGATGGATAGGGCAGTGATTCTTCTTTCCTTCTGCCCCCTGTAGTAGTTGGCCACACCCTCTCTAGCGGCTGTCCAGGCTCCTTCAGTGGCATGCCACCGCTTTGTAACGGGACACACTTTTACTTTCCATTGTATTCCCCTAGTGAGCCATTCATACCCCTGTCTGGCAAGGATTATACTATACTGTAATTCAGAGGCAATGTGTGAATACATATATACAAATACAGATATATACTTAATTACACACATTTTGAAGAAGAAGCACAAGTTTCTTATATCAACAGTGTTATGACAGATTTGAAGGTGGGGTGGGGACATGCCATCAAAGGGGCACTACTAGGCCCCAAAGCAAAAAATTAAATGCCTCCCTCCTCCTAATAAAAAGTTGTTCATTTAAAGGTAGCTGGCAACACCCTACAACCACTCCATAGCCAGCTACATTGCGCTTTCACTGATAACGTACACTATATATACAGTCAGGTCCATAAATATTGGGACATCGACACAATTCTCATACTTTGGGCTCTATACACCACCACAATGGATCTGAAATAAAGCAAACAAGATGTGCTATAACTATAGACTTTCAGCTTAATTTGAGGGTATTTACATCCAAATCAGGTGAACAGTGTAGGAATTACAACGGTTTCTATATGTGCCTCCCACTTTTTAAGGGACCAAAAGTAATGGGACAAACTAAACAATCCTACATCAAACTTTCACTTTTTAATACTTCGTTGCAAATCCTTTGCAGTTAATTACAGCCTGAAGTCTGGAAGGCATAGACATCACCAGACGCTGGGTTTCATCCCTGGTGATGCTCTGCCAGGCCTCTACTGCAAATGTCTTCAGTTCCTGCTTGTTCTTGGGGCATTTTCCCTTCAGTTTTGTTTTCATCAAGTGAAATGCATGCTCAGTCGGATACAGGTCAGGTGATTGACTTGGCCATTGCATAACATTCCACTTGTTAGCCTTAAAAAACTCTTTGGTTGCTTTTGCAGTATGCTTCGGGTCATTGTCCATCTGCACTGTGAAGCGCCGTCCAATGAGTTCTGAAGCATTTAACTGAATATGAGCAGATAATATTGCCCGAAACACTTCAGAATTCATCCTGCTGCTTTTGTCAGCAGTCACATCATCAATAAATACAAGGGAACCAGTTCCATTGGCAGCCATACATGTCCACGCCATGACACTACCACCACCATGCTTCACTGATGAGGTGGTATGTTTTGGATCATGAGCAGTTCCTTTCCTTCTCCATACTCTTCTCTTCCCATCACTCTGGTACAAGTTGATCTTTGTCTTATCTGTCCATAGGATGTTGTTCCAGAACTGTAATGGCTTTTTAAGATGTTGTTTGGCAAACTCTAATCTGGTCTTCCTGTTTTTGTGGCTCACAAATGGTTTACATCTTGTGGTGAACCCTCTATATTCACTCTTGTGAAGTCTTCTCTTGATTGTTAACTTTGACACATATACACCTACCTCCTGGAGAGTGTTCTTTATTTGGCCAACTGTTGTGAAGGGGTTTTTCTTCACCAGGGAAAAAATTCTTCTGTCAACCACCACAGTTGTTTTCCGTGGTCTTTCAGGTCTTTTGGTGTTGCTGAGCTCTCCGGTGCGTTCTTTCTTTTTAAGAATGTTCCAAACAGTTGATTTGGCCACACCTAATGTTTTTGCTATCTCTCTGATGGGTTTGTTTTGATTTTTCAGCCTAATGATGGCTTGCTTCACTGATAGTGACAGCTCTTTGGATCTCATATTGAGAGTCGACAGCAACAGATTCCAAATGCAAATGTCACACCTAGAATCAACTCCAGACCTTTTACCTGCTTAATTGATGATGAAATAACGAGGGAATAGCCCACACATGTCCATGAAATAGCTTTGGAGTCGATTGTCCCATTACTTTTGGTCCCTTAAAAAGTGGGAGGCACATATAGAAACCGTTGTAATTCCTACACCGTTCACCTGATTTGGATGTAAATCCCCTCAAATTAAAGCTGAAAGTCTGCATTTAAAGCACATCTTGTTTGTTTCATTTCAAATCCATTGTGGTGGTGTATAGAGCCCAAAATATGAGAATTGTGTCGATGTCCCAATATTTATGGACCTGACTGTACATTACATTGACATTCCGCACATTTTATATTTGCACTTTACAAAACGTCTAGAGAGAGAGAACCATTAACATGACATTTGTTTGTACCACCATATACATGAAACCCTTTAATTATATTCCAACACTCTAGTGTGTCTTCTGTAGCTAGTAGGCAGACTAAACTTACCGTACAGTAAGAAGAGAAAGTTACCACTGAGTTCTGTTTCTCTAGTGGCTTTGTGTAACCCTGTCTGTGATCACTTCTGTGGAGAATACAGGATTTGTGCATAAAACTTAGAGGGTCGAGAGGATCTAACCAGAGTATTGTGATAATGTTATAAGGAAGTGCAGACTGTTGATGAGGATGTGGAATGCAGATGTAAGGAATCGAAAATCCGTTGACATTGGTTTGAGGTGTTTTCTGATTTAGGGCTGGTTTCTTTCTTTCTCTGTCTAGAAAAGTGTTTTCCGTGTTTAATCAAAACACTAAATAAAAAGTGCATAAGTTAATGTCATGGACAGAGCATTGGTCATGTACACAGAAAAAAAATACCTACACACCAATCACAACCACTTATAGGTACACCCAGTGGTTGAAGGGGAAATTTAGAAGTGGCGGTAAGAAAAATGTAATGGGAATGTAAGTGAATCAAATGTAATTGGTGTATAATGAAGGCAGTAGGAGAAGTGGTGGTGGCATAGCATAACGCAGTATACACCCCCACTGCAACCTCTGGGTCTCTGTGGGCGAGACCTGCCCAGGCCTCTGTGGGTCATATTTCTAAACCAGAAAAATTGGTTTACTAAAAGTGTGATTCCCAATAGTTGCTGAAGAGGGCTTCCCTTCATCACTGTACCATATAAAAGGTTAATACTAGTAGTAATACTCTGCTATTCATTAATATAAGCAGAGATCAGTCTTTTTGATTAAAAACCAGCAGATCTTCTTATTTCAGTCTCCTGGACAAAACCATGTTACAATGCAAGGGGTGCAAATTAGTATTCTGTTTTGCACATAAGTTAAATACTGACTGTTTTTTCATGTAGCACACAAATACTTGATAGCTTATTTGTACACTGAAATTTAAAGCTGGTATTTGTGTGCTACATGAAAAAACAGTCAGTATTTAACTTATGTGCAAAACAGAAAACTAATTTGCACCCCTTGCATTGTAACATGGTTTTGTCCAGGAGACTGAAATAAGAAGTTTCTCAAGTTAAGCTCATTAATGAATCAGGCCCAGCATTATCATCAATAGCATATGAGTTGCTATATCGCCTACTTTTTGGACCTCAGAGGGGGTGTCCAAGGGACAAGTACGGGATGACAGGATTGGCCTGTTCATGACCCACCCCTCCGCTGCGCAATGGCGCAACTCGTGACCTTGCAAGATGGAGCTTAATGGCGAGAACTGCGCCATTAAACTCCACCCTACCTTCTTTACAAGAAAGAGAAGGAGGATCCAGGATGGTAACCTACTCTAACGGGGTTCTGGGGAGACTGCCCGAAATTCAGGAGTCTCCAGGATATTCCGGTAGATTAGGCAAGTGTGGGTTATATGGAATTTACACGCAGTATTTCGTCCCGAAAGGAACTTTTTTCTCCGCTTAAACTTTAAACCAGAAAAGGGAAGTGACATTTAAATATTAACCTCACACTTTGCGTAGTCTCATTGTACTGCATCCGTTCCTATATTAGGAGTAAGTTCACTGTGTGTTGCAAAATCCGCTGATGGTGTCATTATTTGCCTTTGTTCCTCATTAGTCATGTCACAATGTCACTTTGCAAATAGAACTGTTTGAGAAAAACCTCAGTGAGATTACTGTTAAAATGCTTATGCAGATGTCTAGACAATGGGTTTCTAACAAAAAACACAAATAAAACCTCAGGCTTGCATATAAAAGTTTTTTTAAACATTTGACTCCCTCTGGCCATCGGTTATCACCAAGTAGAGAGATAATTATCATTCTGTGACAGGCTGTAACATAAGCCCTGCAGACATTATACCCAGAATACTGGGTCACACCTGCACAGAGACACCCTGGACTGACAGGAGAAGTAAAAACCGTAATCCAAGATTTGTTTCTTCAGGCTGCTCTCAATGATTTATAATTCTGCTCAGTGTCATGTGCCTAACATGGCAAACACAGCCACATGATGTAGTGAGCAGAGATGCTTTGGAGTGCCCCTCAGAGCTCTGTCTGCTCCGTAAATTTGTGCACCTGTGTGTGTTACTAGCATGCAAACTGTGCGCCCTCCAGAGAGATTTTGAAAAGGATATAAAGATTTGTAGGAGGACAGCTAAGAGAACTTACTTTCAGATGCACACTTAAAAAAATAAACCGTCTAGGTGGAATTGCTGCTTTAATATGTAATGAGTAAGAGTATTTAAAATACAAACAAGGATGTTATAATAATTCTCCATAAACATAATATGGGATCTCAGAGCTTTGTGATTTGCAGAGAGTATCGCTGAGGCTTTGAGAGCATTGTGTGAAAAATGCTTAGAGTCGTTGTCTCAGTCTCCTTGGAAACAATTTTAATACGTTAGTAACTGTGCCAATGATTTGCCTGGTTGTGTGTGGAGGCTTTGTCTAATGTTTGTAGGAGTGAAATCCAGGAAACTCGCAAGAAAGAACTGGGTGAAAATGCAGCCAAGTTTGCAGAAGTGTTTTTCAAAGTTCTCTATCACACAATGCTGTGAGGTGCACAGGACATGTATAGACTTGAAGTGACTAAATCTTTCATACCGAGGAGTTAATATTGGCACTTTGTAAATTGAATAATGCTGTATTCATAAAATATGTTTTATTTCCTGTTACATAGTACAGAAAACTGCTAGAATGTGGTAGAACATGCTGTATAGTAAAACTATTGCATATGTGGGCTTAGTGGCATAGTAACATGAAGAGGGAAACTGTTCTGAATATCAATTTATAGTGCGTCAGTTGCTTGAATGCTTTGAAGGCTGCCAATTTGTGGGCGGGATCATTCCTCCCCTCCCCCGACTCAAAGCTCCGAAAGCACGCCTCTAACTATCCAATACCACTCAACCCCGCCCACAATCATGCTAAGCCACACCCACTTCCCATCAACGTCACACAACTTTTGTGGTTCCAAAAATGAGGCATAAATTGGAACTATTGGAAGGTATGTGAAAATGCAGTGTATTAATTCACTGGAAACAGTTGCCTCTACATTGACACTGGTGCACTTTAAAGGAAAGTTTCCCCCACAAAAAATGTAATGCAATGTGGGGCTTAGGGTTACATTTACTAAACTGTGAGTTTGAACAGAGGAGATGTTGCCTATAGCAGCCAATCAGATTCCAGCTGTGATTTTGTAGCATGTACTAAATAAATGAGAACTAGAACCTGATTGGTTGCTATAGGCAACATCTCCACTTTTTCAAACCCACCGTTTAGTAAATATACCCCTTAGTGTACTTACATCCCATATCCGCCCTAATCTATGCCCACAATTTATTCTACTATTGCTTTGAAAGTGCTGTTGGTTGTCTGCCAGAATTTTGGTGCATTCAGGACGCTACCTTAATATCAGCCAATCAGCTTTGAGAACTCAAGTCATTATCAGATTGTGGAGAGTGCGTGCATTTATTTTATACAGGGGAGATGTTATGGAGGCTGGGATCAGGGACCTCTGAGGTGATATCATGGATCCTATCAGCGCTTGGGTTGAGAAACTTTTTCCCCTTTACGTATGTACATGATCTATGCTGGAACAGTCTGTATGGACATGATTGAGATAGATGGTAAGTTACTATAGACAAATGAAATATATGTAACTACCTGAAGGCTGAACCACTCTTAAAGGGACGAGCCCCCAACATTAATAACATATATGACTGCAGAACTCCAATAGTCCCAGTTTACATGGGATAGTTGCAATTCACGGTGCCAGGGATAAGGACGGAAGGAGAAATTGGCAGACTAATGGATGGAAAATAGACTTTTAATAGTTAGCGTGCAAACCATTTATTTAAATATCTTACAAATATTCATACAATAAATAATTTTTCGAGCCACAGGTGTCCCATATTCACGGCGCAAGCTCAGTAGGCACCCTACACGGTTCTTCTATCAGTGATGCCCCACACGGGCATTGTGCCCCCAGACCCGCTGCTTCTTACTTTAACAATCGGGCGGTGGGAGTGGCATGCTCTGCTCCTTAGACTGGGAGTGTGGCGCTGGGCTGTGATATCGTAGAAGCGTAACACTGACCTTGAGGAGAAGCAGGACGGGGCAGCACTCCATGTGGGGGCACCGTGGGGGCATTAAAAATACTGGATGAGTACATTATAACACCCATTTAATGTTTTAGGTGCCCTCTAACCATTGGAGCCCTAGGTTCACCTAATGGTAGTGCCAGCCCTGCCCATATTGCTTCACAGTATACAAGAGCTCCCAAAGTTCCAATTATCTTAAACTATCAGTGCAGTTTAAAAAATAATACACATTATACTTTTAGTAAACTTGAATGTTGAAATGGTGTCATGATAGATCATTAGATTTGTGTTTTAATAAGAGAGGAACTTCCTGTGCAATCATATGATGAGGAACAGGAACGAAGTATAAATAGTTATCTGCGTTGGTGAGCAACGCAATTGGAAATTTGATAAGGATCTTGTACTTATGGCAATTGTGGTCAGTCGAGTCACAGGGCGCTACGCAGTGTGGCTACGGATTGATAAAAAAATGTTAGGGCCGTTCATGAAACAGCCAACCATTTTATTTTCCAATAAAAATCCAAAATCTTCATCTAAATCAGTCCTTAATCATACAGGGTAATGCATAATGTATTAAGCTGTTTATGTATTACTTAATGTCAATAATCCAAGCCATACAGTTATCACTGATTGACATCATAACAATCAGAACAGTGTTTGGTCCCTCCTGTTCTGTTTAGATTTTATAAGTCAAAAGTTGCCAATGGTTGGCATACTGGCAGGGCAAGGTTAATGCCAAGGTCCGCCCTTTATGTAGAATGGACGGCTGGGTTCCTGTGTGTTCCAGCGATTGTGTGATGGTAGCTGTATCTGCATTCCAAGCCTTTTCTCAGCAAAGGGAGCTGTTCGTTCTGCCAATACCCTATCCTGCCCCTACATAAGAGACAATGATACCATGCCTTCTTCCACTATAGTACTTCACGGTGGCTCAGTGGTTAGCACTTCTGCCTTACAGCACTGGGGTCATGAATTCAATTCCCGACCATGGCCTTATCTGTGAGGAGTTTGTATGTTCTCCCCGTGTTTGTGTGGGTTTCCTCCGGGTGCTCCGGTTTCCTCCCACACTCCAAAAACATACTAGTAGGTTAATTGGCTGCTAACAAATTGACCCTAGTCTGTCTGTCTGTCTGTGTGTATGTTAGGGAATTTAGACTGTAAGCTCCAATGGGGCAGGGACTGATGTGAGTGAGTTCTCTGTACAGCGCTGCGGAATTAGTGGCGCTATATAAATAAATTATAATAATAATTATCTTGTTTCATATTCAGGCCTGGAGAGACAGTCTTTATTGCTTCTAGTGAATTGCACCTTTCCTTATTTGCACCTGGTCCTACTTAGACATTGTTATGCAACTTATCTTTTTTCTTTTTATTAAATTCTTTCCTGTCCAATGCCTCTCTTCTGTGCAACCCCATACCGTCCCTTTATGGTCAAAGTATCTGTCCGCAGTACCCACCCCCACCACAGTCCATCTGAATAACATCAACAAATGGGAATAATTCAGCCCTAATTCACGTCACGATTAGCTTATTCAAATATGTAAACAGTAAATGAATAACATAAAAAGTAAAAAACAAAGTGTAAAACGAGTAAATGAGGCAACACTGTGGCACAGTGGTTAGCATTGCTAGCTCACAGCGCTCGGGTCATGAGTTCGATCCCCAACAGGACCCTGTTTGTGTGTAGTTTGTTGGGGCTTCTGCTGTAATTCAACATCAAGCAGTCAAAGACTGGCAACGTGTTCATTAATGTTATGTATTGTCACATTTATTTAAGAAGAAATTGTCACAATTACAAGTGTTTTTTTAATAATAATAATAATAATAATAATAATAATAATATACTTTACTTTATTTCCATTTAGGTCAGGCCAGCGCACCGACCATGGTTAGTAAACACATTATTGTTATATATTATATTAGTAGTATTCAGTACCAGTGCTGCAGAATAGACACTGGTAAATAGCTATAAAACCTGTATATAAGGACAGGAGAGGAAGATCTGTCTGTCAGCTATACGTTACACATCCCCGGGCGATGGTTCTGCAATCACTTCCTTTATTTGTTCTCCTTTTCGCTGTCGTTGTGTTTGCAGTGTAGTTTAGATTTTATTTACACTTTAAGGACCTAACTTAGAGTTGGACTTAAAGATGCGCACAATAATGCGTCTGCAGACTTGCGTTTTTTTACGTCTGCATTTTGAGTTGCGAGTCCCTTAGGATACATTGAACGTAAAATCTAATAGAGATGCATCTAGAGAAAAGAAACACAAGTCGTCATTATCAACTTACGTGTCCAGCGCATAAGTAACAGGGGCAAACGCAGGATTCTTAAGGGAGGGTTTACCCCCCAAAAAAAATATATATATTTCAACTATGCATAATGGTACAGCAGCCACAACGCTGTCAAAGAAGTACTACAATACAGCACCGCCGCGGACACTTGTTTGACAGCGCCGCAACTGCTGTACAGTACAGTGCTGCTGTACTTAGCGCCTGTTCGTTCACGGAGGGGAGGGGTTTCTGTGTGCGCCCCTGGGTACGGCAGTCTTCACCTCTAACTTCTTACCAAGAAGTTGATCATTATATCATTCTTAAAATAAAAAAATAATATATTTTTAAAGAACTAATATGCAGCCCCCCCCTCCTCCTCCTCTTAGGTCTGGTGCCACTAGAACTGGTGGAAAATGAATGTGAGGTCCGCCTGGCAAAGTGGCCACCAGCTCCAGGTTAGACATGCTGGGCTGGTCACACTATAACAGGGAAACCTGCGGTGTGGGGCGTCTTCCTTTCATCATAGAGTCCAGCGACATCTTGGTCAGGGTGCGGCTGGAGGCTCCATTGGGAGGGCGTTGGGGCGCAGAAAATTAAGTTTTCCCCTCCCAAAGTTTACCGTGCTGCAAATCACTTCCCAGCATCCTTGTGCTGTGTGTACTAGTGTAATGGAAAACATTGGGTCCTATTCCACCTCTCCTGGTGCAAGGAGACACAAGTACAGGAGATATATAACCTCACAGAAAGCTTAGTTTCTCTTCCCATGGTCCCGGCTACCTAAACATACACACCCAACTTCCACTCTGCATGATATATTGTATCTGTACTAGCTGGAGCAGCCAATCACATAACTGTAATGAGTGGGTGTGCCAACAACTGGACCAAGAAGATGGTTGCTGAGCTGAATAAGGGGGTACCTGCCCAGAAGAGAAAACCATGCTAATTATTTCTGTTAACAGTATATTTAGAAAGGTTGCATCCATTGCAGTCGGATATATTGTGAAAGGTTACATCCATTGCAGACGGATATATTGAGAAAGGTTACATCCATTGCAAATAGATATCGGCTCTAATATAGAGTAGTCATTCATTACTAATTCACAACAGATGTATCTAATTTAAGACCAGGCCGTTATTATGTACCCACACCTAGAAATGGTGGAAAAGGTTTTATAGATAGCATTGTGGAACAGCTTAAGATTGAATGTCATGTTTGGGATAACCATGGCTACATTTGAGCAGTCAATCAGTCAAGAGGTCATGTAGAGGAACGGCAGTAACTAGCGCCTACTAGTGGTAATGTCATACAACGTGAGAAGCAGAGCTAGATATAGGGAAGGACATGCAGTGACAATTATATCTTTAGCAAATCACAATCTGGAAGAGTCAGATTGTAGCAACTTGTGTTTATATTTAATTTCAGGAACAGCCAGAGCTACAATATGCTGCTATTGATTTCAACAAAAACATGCCAAGGAAGCAACAGGTACTGTCCCGTCTCAACCCCTCACGTACAAATGTAATAAGATAGAATGGTAAAATTTGCTGCAACGGTCAGGCGTTTGGTAACCTATATCTATATTTCATTTCAGCAAGAACCTGAGTTGCAATATGCTGATGTTAAAATCAAGAGAAACATGCCAAGAAAACCGCAGGTGCAGCCTCTCTCCTGCTCGTTCTCTTCAAAATATAATTATACAGAATATTTATATTTTCTGGATGAGTCCGATTTTACTAATCTGTATTTATGATTCATTTCAGGAACAGCCCGAGTTACAATACGCCGAGATTGAATTAAACAGAAACATGCCAAGAAGACAACAGGTACAGGTTCCACTCTCCCTCTCTCGTGAATTTGGCCACACGCAGAGATGTCAGTACGGCTGACCCACAAAAGAATTATGGAGTTGCAGGACAGCTAGGGGCTATATACACTTCTAGCAAATAGTTACAGCTAGGATAGAGGTTATATTTGCACTGTAGACCCTTGAGGTCTCTTTTGCACATTTAACCCATAAAAAGGTCAACAAATCTTTTATTGTCCTATTGATATGAAGAGTTTGCAAGTTCTAGCTATTGAGGTCTTTTTGCTGCCTTCTGGCAGAAATTGAGCATGTACTAAAGCAGGGGCTATCTGTTTTTAATCTATCCACTAAAGGTTTCAGCTGACATGTATCAAGTGAACTTGTAAATAAAGTAGTCTAGACTCTCTCCTTACCTAGAATCCGCAGGCAGACACTTCGTTTTTTTGGAAGGGGTTGAAAGAATGTAGCAAAACAGCTGATTTTTAGTGCTGTAGAGATCCTGGTAAGTTAAAATGTTGTATTTCAGCCATAAGGCAATTTACTCTGTGGAGGTTTTTTTAAAAGCTATCTCTTTATCTCTATGCTGCCCACAACCAGTGTTACCTTAGGCATATGCCTTCTTTGCCTATGGGGTATATAGAGCAATTGCTATCTCTATGTATGTACATTATAAACAGTGCATAATCTAGGGACCACATTTGCTCTTTTTTTATAACCTGTGAATATATTTTGTTTTAGCAACCTTCTGAGTTGTATGAAAACAGAAGAGTCCAGGGACCACCTCCGCCTGAGAACATCATTTACTCCGAACTAAGATAATGATCACCTCTGCTTCCTGAACGGGAGATAACTCTGCAACTCTGCCTCAGGATCCAGAGTGCGATTATCTTCTTGCATCTTTGTAGGAGGTGTAAGATGTTAACTTGGTACTCGCAGGAAGTAAGATCAGTCTGTGCTAGCAGGACATGGACTACGTCTGGCCAGTCTCGTGTCATATTTATCTCAGCTTGAAGTGATCACTGAAGAATGGTAACATAGAACTTATTTCACACTGATGCAAAATGTGAACTATTACAGGATAATCTATGGACATCAGTTTGTGTTGCTGCCTGTTCTAAGAATATTCCTCTTATGTGAAGGTTGTGGTGTTTAAAATAGCAGGGTCTATCTTGTTAATATTACCCCTATCTTATCAGCAACCATTAGCTCTCTACTAGAGAGAGTGTCTTAGATAGGGAACAGTCAGTTTTGCACATATGACCCCTAAAAATAACTTTCAAAAGTGGTCACATGCTTTAACAGGAGTGATGTAGAGTTTTCAAACATATGCTCATGCAAATTTGCATGGATGCAAGTTAAATGTGTACACCCTACTTGCCAACATTGGCTTCAGGGAGATCCCGGGGGAGGTGGGCATGCAGGGGCGGGGCTAAGATGGCACAATATTTGCATCATTAAGCCCTACCACTTATCTATTGCTGGGGCAAGAACTGGGAGGTTGCCCTGCTCTCCCAGGAGGTCTACCAAAAATGCGGGAATCTCCCAGACATTCCGGGAGAGTAGGCAACTATGCGTTAAAGAAAAGCAACTAATGAATCTCTAGAGACTGAAGTGTCTTTTACATTTCTGTCTCCATTACTGAAGTCATGTTGTCTTACCTGTCAGTCTTTGGTTAAATCTTGGTCTCCTTGAAAATGGCCACTGTCTCCATAAGCATCAATACATGGACATAGGACACAATTTCTGAACTGTGTCATCATGCCACAGATGGGGAAGCCAACCACGTCTTGTACTGGCTCAGCATCAGAGGGAATGCCAGACTCTTCAGGGAGTGAGGGAGATCACCCCTATTACATGGAGTCTCCCTGACATTCAGGGAGAGTTAAAAGTATGGTGTACACCCGTATTTAATGTTGCATTATGCTTATGGGCATCTCAACTCTTAATAGGGATGCAGACAAATGACTTAAGATATCACTTGCACGGCAAGCGCAGACCCTGCACTCACTTTGTGTAGGTGCAAAAATGCACCTACGAATGACACAGACGTCACTTTCCCGACATACATGAACAGCTCTTGTGGGTGTGGTTAACTTGCACCTCCATTCCTTCACTGTACTGCACTTGTATGTAAACGCCCCTTGTATCATAATGGTCTGCAAGTGTTAGACACGTGCAGGTCAAAGCAAGGTGTTCGTATGCACAGTCCCACACATTTAAGTCTGTAAATTCATATGCAAGAATAAACCAACACCAACAGTGCCCTCTAGTGTCCAGGTAAGGATTGGCAATAACCCTTACCTTGAAAAGGGGACATCATATGGAACCTTTGTAATAGTCTATAAATTTTCAAAATGCTGAGCTGTTTCTGATTGTTGTCTTTTTTTATTTTATTTAAAAAAACAAAACTGGAATTTATTTTGACTGTAATATAATAAGCTTATCCCCAACATGCTCAATTGAACTGCAGTAGTGTTAAAATGTTGGTGCAGTCACATACGCCCAAACTATGGGTCAATTAGAGACACATCTATTTAAATCAATTCAGGTGAAATTACCATCACAGATTCTTACCTGGAACACAGAACTTTTACAGAAGACACCAGAGACCTTCAACCAATCAGAATAAAACATAATGTATTATATATATCATTGGCAAACAAAAGAAATACTAGTTAAACATGCCGCATATTTAAGACAATCTACAATGGGCTAGTTATATGTTCGTTTGGGTTATAATTGTTTGCCCCCCATCACGTGTGTGTGAGACACATGAACACTGAGCTCCAATTGGCTGTTAGATAATCAGGGTTACTTTTGTTGTATAAATAGCTAAATGTATATACTTGTCATAAATGGGTAAATGTACATACAGGTTTCACAATTTAAGGGAAATTAATTGACTTGAAAGATAAGGCTTGCAAGATATCCATGGGTTACACAAGTTTTGTTACTTCCTATGTTTTTATTTTTACTTTGGTACGCTTCTTTATTATTACACTGTTAGGTGTATCTATTTCGTGATCATTTTTACCTACGGTACTTGAAAATATTTTAACGCATTTGTAGTTCTGTTTACCTTTATATTAGCAACACTTTATTCTCAATGCAAAATGTTGCAAGAACAATCTCCCAACGGAAAAACAAACAAACCCTTCTTTCTGTCTGTGTATCTATGGGTTTTATGTAAGTTTCTCTGCTTTCACGGTTTCATGACGTGGTAGAGGTGGAAGTGAAAATCAAAAACCCAAATGAGGTGTGAGAAGGGGATTCAAAGCATGATAGAGAAGGCAGCCTTGTGTGACAATAGCCCTGTATTGAAGTTGAAGATAACATTGTTCAAGTAGATCTATTTATGGGATGGTCCTGCTTTCTAAATATGAGATGCTTTGCAAACATGTGGACCTGTTAAGGGGCAGTTGGTTATATGCTTCAGATCTATGAATATAAAATAGTAATATAAGTGGAGGATTTTATAAATCGGTCTGTTCCATTTGCATAAAGAAGTAAAAAAAACCTTGTGTTGCTTTCTGGCTATGTGAATAGGTGTCATTTAAATTTCTTCTCTTTTACTGTTTCTTTGCGTGGTGGAACTGGAAGTGAGAATGAAAAACGCAAATTAGGTATACGAAGGGAATGTAAAGATACAGGGTCTGAGACATTGAGGAGAGCAAAGAATAAAAAGGTAGTAACTATGCACCTGGGCAAAACCACGTTGCATTGGAGGGTGGGGGGGGGGGGATTATAAATGTGGGGGCAGATTTATAGTTGGGGTAGGACATGTCCTAGATCAACTTTAAAGTTCAATGTAAATATAAAGCTATCAAGTATTTGTGTGCTACGGGAAAAAGCAGCCAGTGTTTTGGATATGTGCAAAATAATTGACTAACTTGCACCCCTTGCATTGTAACGTGGTTTGTCCAGGAGCAAATTTACTCCTTTTTTTTGCCTTGCTCTCCTTAATGTGTAGTGTGCCCTGTATTACAGACACGTGTTCAAATTATTTCTCAAACCCCTTGCAAAGTAAGTGTTATATTTAAAGTGTCCCTGTCAGTATTATGTAACATTAAAAAGTAGCTGTCACCAAAATGTGTTCTCATGTCTTCTGTTTTCTAATAATGGTAATGTTTCCCTAGTCATTCTCTCCTAAGTGTGGTTGAAAGTCCCTTGGGTTCCCGTGAGAACCTTGCACAGCAGGAGATAATCCACCACTGAGACGCTGTTAAGATTAGAGATGCTCGGGCTCGGTTTTCTGAACACCAAGCTCACCCAAACTTAGGGGATCAGAGTAGGGCTGCGAGTCCGCTCGTTACTTTTGCGCGTCTTCAGATCTGAATCGAGGCAAAACGTCATTGTTGCGTTGTCGGATCTCGCGGGTTTTTGATTCCATAAGTACCTCCCTCCCCAGGAGATCCAGTGCCATTCCTCACACAGAAACAGGGGTAGCAGTGTTCTTGTCACTCTCCAGTTTCCAGTGACACTGCTCAGTGCCATTGCTCACACAGAAACAGGGGTAGCAGTGTTCTTGTCACTCTCCAGTCTCCAGTGACATTGCTCAGTGCCATTGCTCACACAGAAACAGGGGTAGCAGTGTTCTTGTCACTCTCCAGTTTCCAGTGACACTGCTCAGTGCCATTGCTCACACAGAAACAGGGGTAGCAGTGTTCTTGTCACTCTCCAGTCTCCAGTGACATTGCTCAGTGCCATTGCTCACACAGAAACAAAGGTAGCAGTGTTCTTGTCACTCTCCAGTCTCCAGTGACATTGCTCAGTGCCATTGCTCACACAGAAACAGGGGTAGCAGTGTTCTTGTCACTCTCCAGTTTCCAGTGACACTGCTCAGTGCCATTGCTCACACAGAAACAGGGGTAGCAGTGTTCTTGTCACTCTCCAGTTTCCAGTGACACTGCTCAGTGCCATTGCTCACACAGAAACAGGGGTAGCAGTGTTCTTGTCACTCTCCAGTCTCCAGTGACATTGGTCAACGCAATTGCTCACACAGAAACAGGTGGGATAGCACCGTTCTTGTCACTTGACAAAAATTGACTGGAAATTATTAGAAATTAATGTTATTGAGTTTAATAATAATGTAGGGATAAAAAAAAGAGCCAAATTATGTGAATTTAGGGAAAAAAATAGGGATTTAAGGAAAAAATAGGGATCCAAAACCAAAACACGCGAGGGCAGTTTTGCCAAAACCAAACCCAAAACACGAAGTTAATCCAGATCCAAAACCAATACACAGGGGTCAGTGAACATCTCTAGTTAAATTCTGTCCCTTTGACACTTTGTATGTTGCTCAAATGACACACCAACTTTTTGCAGCACAATGAAAAGTGACAAACCTTGAGGGAAATTCCAACAATAGATGACTAGATATGTGGAGTTTATTAATGATCATTGAATAAGCTTCACTCTCTTTGTATGACAACAACAGGTGACTAATTGCGCAGGTGTAGCTGATTTTACAGTCGTGTTCAGCATTTGAAGATTACATTGTATAGGAGGAGCAAATTTTGAAAATTTTGATGGAAGGAGCATGCTGGGATGATCTCTGCTCTCCCGGAATGCCTGGGAGACTCCTGAATTTTCTGGAAGACTCCTGGGAGCGTGGGCCACCCTCCTGGATCCTGCTTCACTTTCTTCTAAAGTGGGCGGGGCATCAATGCTGCAATTTAGTCATCAGCCCCGCCTCTACTGTGTGAGGATGCGGTTTGTGTCATCACCATTGTTAATTTATTTATATAGCGCTGTACAGAGACTATTTGTCATTTACATCAGTCCTCGCCACATTGGAGCTTACAGTCAAAATTCCCTAACACGCACACTCACACTAGTGTTAATTTTGTCAGCAACCCATTAACCTACCAGTATGTTTTTGGAGTGTGGGAGGAAACCCACGCAAACACAGGGAGAAAATACAAACTCCACACAGATAAGGTCTTTGTCGGGAATCCAACTCATGACTCTAGTACTGTGAGGTAGAAGTTCTAGCCACTGCCCAGTTTGTGTCATGATATGTATTGTGTCATCATGACCCCAATCCTCTGATGTGCAGTGACATGACTCGCTTATTTGTGCAACAGGGGGCATGCCCACAATGATGCAGAATGCATCATCACGCCCTCCACATTTGCTGCTTGATCCTCCCTTCTGGGATCCGCCGGAGGATAGGTTCAAAAAGTTGTCAAGGGTATCCGATCTGGGAGTTCCATGTGAAATGTGGTCTAGCCGCAGAAGTGTTCCTAATGTTGCAGAATTACATGAACTGCAAGAGATAGAGAGTGCATATTTTTGGTAGAGATGCTCACTGACTCCCGTGAACTGGTTTTGGTTTTTCATCTGGATTAGCTTAATATTTTGATTTTTGTTTAGGTTTTGGATTTTTTAGAAACAATCCTAAAATATGCTAAAATAACATAATTTTGCTCTTTTTTTGTTTCTACATTATTATTAACTTTAATAACACTAATGTCAACTCATTTGCAGTCAATTTAGACCACCTCATAGATCACAATATTATTTTCATACACTATCGGACAAATACTGCAGCGACCTGGCTGGATGGTAAGCGACAGAGCAATGACACAAACACACGGCAGTTCCTAGCACATCTAGGGCACATTGGCACACAGCAGTGGCAGAAAAGAAAAATGGGGGTCCGCCCTCCCTCCCTCCCACCCCTCCGCTACGTTGGATCTTAAAAAGGAATCCAAAACTCGCAAGATCCGACGACGTAACAATGACGTTTTGCCTCGTTTTCAAATCCGAAAAAGCGCGAAAGTACCGAGCCGGCTTGGTTCGGTACTCAGATCTGCTAAGTTTGGGTGTGTTCGGTTCTCTGGGAACAGAGCCTGAGCATCTCTAATTTTTGGAGGTACCCCTTTATGGTACCCAAAACGGTCTCATTTTACACCCTACAGTGTGTGAGTGCCTTCGCCACCAATGATTGAGGTCCCTTTTGCTCCAATAAGGTGGGCTTCATATGGGACACACTTTGATATGCATACCTAAATAAATGTAAATAACTTAAAATGTAAAATTCCAACACTTGAAATACAAAGAGTGTCTGTGTCCCTTTATAGTTCCCATCTGTACGGTAGCATTTTTACTTTTACAGCTATGCTCAATCCTCTCATGGGCCACAAGACTGCAGAATTCTGCTGAAATTCTCTGTGCAGACCAGCACCATATAGTGGAATAAGGATGTGTAATCATTCTGCAAAAATAGACACATTTGTGGATCTCCTAAATATACCGTGCCTGGGCATTTTTTTTTAAAAATTGAAACCTGTGGCTGGATCGCTTATAAATAACTTATTGTATAAATGTATTTTCTAATTAGTAGTGCAGGGCTCCAATTTATCTAATTGCAAATGTACTGATTTTTTTATATTGTGTTGTATTTTGGTACAGGAAATTAATTTATTTCTAAGACAGTGCCAGGGGAGGAAATTGGATTTGCCTAACTTTTCTAAAGGAAGCCTCATGCGAATTCATTCTTTTCATGTGAATTGACAAAGACATCTTTTTAGCCTGAAAGTTGTTACCTGTTGTCCTGCCTTGTTAAAGTGAGAGGAAATGTCTGATCAATGTAATTTAGGATATCACAGATTAGTGTAAATTTTGTTAAGTATAACTTGCAATTAAAATCCAACTTTAAAGAACATCTCACATCCTGATGTTAATCTTTGAATGAAATATTGCAGACTTTTTGGGGGCCTGGTTGGAAAAGGGGGCTGGTTTACCCCCTGCCAGGCTGTGTCCAAAACTGTCTAAAAACAAGCACTGTTTGACTATGTAGCATCATCACATCTGTATTTCTGGAGATCACTAGTACCACAAACTGGCATGTAAGTGTCCTTATTAGGACTATTTGAGCTAATAAAACATCACTGCTTCAAGATCCTACTTTGACGCCTACTTAACTACAGCAATTCCTGTGACCTACTGATTAGACCCATCTAATCCGTTATCCGGCTGTTCTGAGATTGGGACCCAGCATTCCAGTACCAACGCTCTGCCCACTACCCTGCAGCTCTGGCTAGTGTGATAGGCCAGGGGGAACCTTTCACAGCATCCCTGATCTGAAGGCAAGAGGTCAGGTGTACCAGCCCAGGTGCCCAGCGAGGGGGTTCACCAGCAGTGAAAGTTACCCAGAAGAAAGCGGTTCTAGGCGCCGGAGTAGGAGCCTAGTGGTGGCAGTAGGCTCCTCCTACTGCGACAGGAGGGGTGCATTTGGGAGAAATAAAGGGGACGGTGGCAAGGCAAGCCCAGCCAGTCCACAACAGAACAGACAGGGTGGCATAGGAGATCCATACTGTCACAAACCCTACAATGTTTTTTTTTTTACAAAATGTGTTTATACAAAGTTTATACCTACTACCCCACCTAATGATAATCCTTGAACAATAAAAATAATGGTGTAAAAATGTTGATATTTGTGCACCTTTCATGTCAGTTCTGGGTCTTACATCACTACAATTTGAGAATTAAATGACCTGCAGAAATCTAAACTTGATATATACAGTATATTTGCCAAATCTAACACAGGCTTTAAACTGAAACCATTACCACCGCTGTGGGTCATGTCACACAACACATATCTTTTACTCAAACTGAAAGTAAGTCCAGAAAAGATAGCTCATGCTAAAACTCAATATAAGATTTATGTATCCATGAATGGGAAATCAGATTTACAAACGCAATGTTTGCTGGCTCTAGGCTGCCATCAGGATTAATCCAACTTCTTTGCTTCCCTATTCTTCCCCTGATTGCTAGGCTTGCTGTGAGATTAGATGTAGTAGGATGTGCCCTAGAATTCCGGGTCCACCTCCGTCTCTCTTACCCAGTACAGTTGAGCTCTGGGAACAGAGGATGACATACCAATAGGTGTAAAGTGGTAATAAAAGTACTGTATCATACATTGTCACTATTAGATTTGGGCAGTACAGTGGCTCAGTGGTTAGCACTTCTGCCGCACAGCACTGGGGTCATGAGTTCGATTCCATACCGTGGCCTTATCTGTGTGGAGTTTGTATGTTCTCTCCGTGTTTGCGTGGGTATCCTCCGGGTGCTCCAGTTTCCTCCCACACTCCAAAAACATACTGGTAGGTTAATTGGCTGCTATCAAATTTTCTGTGTGTGTGTGTCTATGTGTGTTTTAGGGAATTTAGACTGTAAGCTCCAAAGGGGCAGGGACTGATGTGAATGAGTTCTCTGTACAGCGCTGCGGAATTAGTGGCGCTATATAAATAACTGATGAATAGTTTATTTATTGAGCTAAATAACTAACTAGTGACGCAGGCAATACTTTATTTTCACAAATATGGCAGTGTATAGTTAACAACTTATAAATTGTTTTCTGAATTGGAATAAATGTTCTGACTACCAAAGAAAGTTGAAATAGCACAGTTCTTCTCTCTATAGCATATTGTTTTTCATTTAATTTTAGCCTCTCTTTAATGGTCTTAAGGTATTTGGGGTTTCATCTTCTGAGTAATTAGTTGGATCAAGTTTGTAACACAGGACATTGCTTCCTTATTCTGTACTAATAAATGTCATACAATGCAATTGGAAATTCTTACAGCTGAAAAGATGATAACACTATATAATAAGTTTATATTATTACACTACGTAGTTTCAGTATATAGTTATCTTTGCTGTAAGATAATCCTTTTGAGTTTTCCCCGCCTTTCCTGAGGCATCAGCACTCGCCCTATGGATGTATTAAATTTTCAGCAAAAGGGGCTTTTTTCATACTTCCTGTGTTTGACACAAATCCCACCTCCCTCATAACTTACCCAATAAACATGTCAGTGTATTGGCTACGGGGATGTACATGGATAAATTTGAGTGCAATTTCCTGAGAGCGAATTGTAGGAAATTTTGTGTTTTGTTAACCCTGACCTTGGCTTCAGTAACAATTCACTTACACTCAGGAAACTGCTGACCAGAATTTTGTTGCTTTATGTTTCCTTGTCACAAAAGAATCTCAGAGTTTGATGGAACTTTGGTTAAAAATGAACACACTTTGTAACCGATAGGAAGTGGTCTAATAATCAATCTCATCGGTTTGTTGCTGGCCATAAGCGTTGTATTATTATTATTATTATTATTATTATTATTATTATTATTAATAATAATATTATTATCTTTTATTTATAAGGCATTACAAAGGTTTTGCAGAAACGTAATAAGGGGGTTAGAACATATAACAAATTGAAAAAATAAAGACGAAAGTGATGAATTGAAATAAATGCAAACAACAAATTTACATGATTACAAACTGCAAAATTCCATAACGTATGGAAAAAAGGAGCTTACATTCTAGAAGATATAGGCAGACACAGAGAGGGTGAAGCTGAGTGTATTAGCAGAGGTAGGGTTTGCAAAGTTGTAATCGCAGTGATGATATTGTCCAACTGGCCTGATATTGATTCACAGATGACCCCAAGATTAGCTTAATGCCCTTTAAATCTTTAACTAACTTCAGTAGGATCATTATTAGACATGCTGAATGGCAGGAACAGCCCATATGTGGCCAATGTAATAAAAGTAAATTTTGCTATCATCATCATCATCATTTATTTATATAGCGCCACTAATTCCGCAGCGCTGTACAGAGAACTCATTCACATCAGTCCCTGCCCCATTGGAGCTTACAGTCTAAATTCCCTAACATACACACACAGACAGACAAGGGTCAATTTGTTAGCAGCCAATTAACCTACCAGTATGTGTTTGGAATGTGGGAGGAAACTCACGCAAACACGGGGAGAACATACAAACTCCTCACAGATAAGGCCATGGACGGGAATTAAACTCATGACCCGAGTGCTGTAAGGCAGAAGTGCTAACCATTAAGCCACCGTGCTGCCCATATAAATTTTGCTATAGGTTATAGCACTGAATAAAACTTTCATGGACTTTTCAATCTTTTGGCATGACTGCAAAAAGATCTACCCAAAGAAGTGAATGAAAATTAAGAGTGAAAGTAGAGGAACCATGAACCATTTAGAGAAGGGTCCCATACAAGATCAAAGATCACTTTCATAGAAGCAAGATATATGTAATATATAATCAATGCTTGACTATCTACAGGAACTAATTATGAACCCATGCTCAGCACAAAGATAAGGATACCTCCACTGGTTCTATCTGTCCTCTTCAGGAGAAACATTCTATCCTAGAACTTAAGATGGCCAAGAGAGGGAGCTGTGTATCCTCTGGGAGCCGTACAACGTCTTGTATTTGTTCTCTTGGCTCCAGGGATAATACAAGGTAAATATCGTCAGCGTGTATTTACCCCGAGGACACAGACATGGTTTCACATGAACAATGAAATCACTTTTCAGCTCTTGGGTATCATTAAAACACGATGTCAAAAGGCTATTGTGTTGGCATCAGTGAGGAAATGATAACACTATCACCTGAAAGATGAGCTTATTGTAAGCATTGTTTTTACCATAACTACAGTTTTCCAGAACAGAAGTAGACAACCAATGGTTTTGTCAGCTGCCGGGGGAACTACAAGTTTCAGCATGTTGTGACTGTTCTGAAACAATGGGCAGAGACTTATAGTTGCACAACAGCTGGGGAAAGAGCAGGACTCTTAAGCATGTTTAAGAAGCTCAATAAATAAGTCTCAAATTAATCTGCACCTGTTTCCTACGGAGTAGATTCATGAGAAGGCATGTTTATGCATTCTTTAGAATGCATAAACAGTGCATTCTAAACATTCTAAATCTGCATTCTGATTCTAAACAGAATCGGAACTGGTTTGTTTACAAATAAACACAGCAAACTATTACAATAAATGTATTAAAGTGTTATAAAACAGGAATATAATTAATAGTTTTATATATATATATATATATATATCTACTATATAAAAGCCTAGTGGCGTGTGTCTGTGTGTGGGGAAAAAAAACCAAGCTGCACCACCACCTGCTGGGCAAAGTTATACACTGACCTACTAAATTCTGTGTGTGTGTGGAAAAAAAAACTCAGAAAGGGCTGAAATTTGGTATACTAAGATGTAAAAACATCTTAGTATACACGTGTGTGTACTGCGGGGCATCAGCTATAGGGAAAATCTAAGCTGGCTAATGTCCGGATGCTAGTAAAATCTTTGCTAGCCTTTTTTTTCTTACTGATGAGTACAAAATTTACGACCTTTGTACTGCCAGTAAAAAATTTGTTAATTTAATTTGTTAATTGTTAAAAGTGTTTATAGAGATTTTAAAAAAAATAAAAAATAAATAAATATATATATATATATATATTTCTTGAAGGAGAAGTGACAGTTGGGAGTGGTTGGTGGTTGCCGGGGGTGACAGTTGGGAGTGGTTGGTGGTTGCCGGGGGTGACAGTTGGGAGTGGTTGGTGGTTGCCGGGGTTGACAGTTGGGATTGGTTGGTGGTTGCCGTGGGTGACAGTGGGGAGTGGTTGGTGGTTGCCGGGGGTGACAGAGCGAGAGGAGTGTGATACTCAGGACCGCTGAGAGAGATCCCTGTGTCTGGATAGACATCTGGATAGATGTGGCGATAAAGATGAAGGATGAGGTGATGGAGAAAAATGATGAGGTGGTGACATGTGGACAAAACCACGTTAAAAAAGGGCACTTACGTCGGGAAGTAACGCTCTTCCCCTGAGTAGGCCTCGGCTAGGCCCAAATGCATGACAAGAACCTTTTTAACACCTTAAGTAGCTTGATTTGACTAGAATGCATGAGTATCATGCACGGGTTAACTTGTGTATGTATATATATATATATATATACACACACACGTGTGTGTGTACTGCGGGGCATCAGCTATAGGGAAAATCTAAGCTGGCTAATGTCCGGATGCTAGTAAAATCTTTGCTAGCCTTTTTTTTCTTACTGATGAGTACAAAATTTACGACCTTTGTACTGCCAGTAAATTTTTTAATGGTTGGCAACCATGAGCAACAGGTGTAACTGCATGTGCTCACTGTGTAAATGGCTGGCTTTTTGTTCAGATAAGGATCATGTCACTTCATCTGTAAAATGGTCCATCCGTCATTTTATCAGGTTGCATCAGTTCAATCATCACTGACACCTGTGGTCTCCTAGAGGAGTCACAAACTGTCATTCAATCATTGTCACTGTTTGTGCAATGAGGACAGAGGGGCTCGTTTCTGGAAGTTGTAATACATATTTCATTTTATCTTTTTGGCTTGTTGACAATAATTAGCAGTTTCAGTGTTTTATGGTGCCTGTTGCTTTTATTACACAGTGTTCAATGTTCGGTCATTCTTGTCATATGGGGGCTCCTGTGACACATACAAAATTTGTCATCTGTGACCAATCTGTGATCACTCATTGCTGGAGCACAGACTTCTATGATTGCTATTTACATGGCTGCCTTTTGAGTCAATGCTTTGCCCACTGGGCATTTTCTACATGATGGGGGCCAGCAACCCTCCCAACTTTTCCACAGCCACATTCCAGCCCACTCATGTCACGCTCTCTCTCTCACCATTTTTGTTATTATTATTCATCTCTCACTTGGATGTCCTTATTTTTGGAAGTGGGTAGAACAAACTGTAGCCAATCAGATCATCAGAATGATCACAGCAGCACAGAATATTTCAGGAGATGAAGATACTGATGTTGTGGGAAGCATTCACCTGTCCAGTCATGTGATAGTAGCAGTGTTATGATGTGCAGGGGCGCCAAGAGTGCATGCGGGAAGCAGGTACAAAGAATCGAGGGGTCTGGGTTAGGCCTGGTTTTGTAGTGGGAGGAGTCACTAACCTGCTGTGGACACACCCCTCTCAGTGCATAGGCAAACCGAGGGGGGGGGGTGGTTCCTAGTGACTGGAAACCCCCCTCCAAGCCTGGGGCACTGTATAATTGAGGTGGCTGGACCTTGCTCCCGCTTCACACAGCTTGAAAAGGGAGAGCTGCGTGCACCTAACAGTAGTGCACGCAGCATTGCCCATGTGTATTATGGGGATAGGAAGAGTTGGAGAGCAGCCAAGTACTGTCTAAAATTATAGCCACGACCCCATGCATGCTGGTCATGCCCACTGGTGGCGTGGTGTGGAAACCCCCTTCTACAAATCCTGCGTTTGCCCCTGCAGTGGGTATGTAAGAGACCCCTAGGAAGTCGCTGTATCGGGGCACGAAATTTCTCTTGGCAGTCCTAACGATTTGAGGAAGGGAATAGAGAGAAGGTGAACGTCAAAAATGGAAAGTTAGACAATGAAAGGAGTGAAAGAAGAAAAGAAGATTGTGATGTAAAACTGCGCATCTATTCTTACATCCCGCTTGTTTTCATATGACAGTACTGTCGTGAGAAAGTACATAATTATTTATGTTGATGTACTGATGTAAGTTGACGTTTCTCTTTCTTAATTGTTTATTGTTCTTGTTAGGTGTTTATGTTTTTTTATCCTTTCATTGTCCAAAACAAACCCCACACAGACTAATTGATTCTCTTGGATAGAGCCTCATACAGACTTCGCCCGTCATGATATACAATGACTTCCTTCTCAGATGCCTGGAATTCCCCTCTATCCATTTTCACTGCACTCTACCACTGCTATGGATTTATGATCTGCTGTTAATATTAACTAGGTTTTAATGCTTTCAAGGTTACGGCTCCCAATACAGCAGTTTGCTGACTTCAGCCTGGTTTCAGTGATACCGACAACAGGGAGAGCTGAAAGGTGCTCACTGTTCTTTTATATGACTCATTATGGCATTATCACGCTGATATTAAACAGCGATAACCAGAGGTGACTGGGTGGATGTAATTATCAAGGAGGTGTATTTCACTGCGGCAAGCCAAAAAAACAGCCTTTTATAAATAAATATGGATTTAATAGCTGGAATTAATCTCCAGCCACACCTTGCTTGTCCGCTCGTATTACTGGTGCATTTGCTAACAGTTGGCTTTCAGTGTACACTCATTGTGAAAGTTACAGATAACGCTAAATAATACAAAGGGAACAAAACCCTAGACCTGTCTTAATAGGCCAGATGTGGTCTCAGCTTTTCCTTATCAATCTCTACATACTTTATTTTTTTCGTAGCATATTATTCCATAACGCCCATAGTGGGCGACCCTGGGCTGGGTCACTGGTCCACCTGCATTGTTTTTCCTTTAAATATGTTCCTATTAGGCTACTGAGCCGAGTTTTGCACCCCTGGGCTAAAATTCATCATCATCATCATCATTTATTTATATAGCGCCACTAATTCCGCAGCGCTCCCCTGCATATTTCTTGTGTGATTCCAAACATATGTTTATCCCTTCTGGACATGTCATTGTCTGCTAGAAATCAGGACAGCAGGTAGAGCAAGAAGGTTTGTAGATTTGGGGGTAAATGTATCAAGCTGCGTGTTTCCGGATGGTTTGAAATGTGGAGTTGTTGCCGATAGCAACCAATCAAAATCTAGCTGTCATTTTGTAGAATGGTCAGCATGGTGGCTCAGTGGTTAGCACTTCTGCCTTACAGCACTGGGGTCATGTGCTCAATTCCTGACCATGGCCTTATCTGTGAGAAGTTTGTATGTTCTCCCTGTGTTTGCGTGGGTGCGCTCCGGTTTCCTCCCACATTCCAAAAAAACCATACTGGTAGGTGAATTGGCTGCTATTAAATTGACTGTAGCCTGTGTGTGTATGTTAAGGAATTTAGACTGTAAGCCCCAATGGGGCAGGGACTGATGTTCAGAGTGAGTTCTCTGTACAGCGCTGCGGAATTAGTGACGCTATATAAATAAATGGTGATGATGATGTATTAAATAAAGGATAAGTAGAATCTGATTGGTTGCTATAGGCAACATCTCCTCTTTTCAAACCCGCCGCAAATCATGATAAGGACATTATTATTATTATTACAAAATATAAAAAAAAAATGTGCCTTTTATCTTTTTTTTTACTAAGAAACATGACAATGATCTCAAGTCTTTCTGATAATATAGTGCCATTATTCTAAATGTCATTCTCACGATAAGTCGTCCACTTTGTGTACCTTCTAGAATTAGCATGAGAGTTCATTTATTCTTTAAGTAGGTGGATCCCAGCTCTTTCTTATCTTAACAGATGCAAAATGCTAATGAAGGTAACTAAACAAGTACTGAAGACATAAACGTGAAAAAAAAACAGATTAATAATTAGGGTGTATTTAGTAAAATGAAATGAAAAAGATTGTATAAAAAAGCAAAGCTACTTTAACAGAAAAAAACTGCTACTAAGTTAAAGCTTTTGTGCTCTATGCAATAGTCTCAATCCAATCATTACTGTGCATATTTAAATTTACGTTAATTAAGCACTGTTTAAAATGTATTTCTGTATTCATGTCAGTCCCTATCTTTTGCACAAATGCATGCTTTTCTTACAGGTAAGCGCACAAATTTGCAGGCCAAGATGACAACGTTTCTAGGGGTGCAACAGTTTCCAATGAGATGCCCTGTGGACCTATGAAACATACTTCATTAAGAACATGCATTTCCACGTGTACTTCAACCAATGCAATAAAAGCCTTCAATGTGCCATAGTCACTCAAACAATAAAAACTGCCCCCTCCTCGTCATGATTAATGTAAGCCAGAAATTAAGCTAAACAGTATTTTATGAAAAAATGTAAAGGGTGAAATGAATGAAGGGGGTGGTCCTTAAGAGGTAAACTGGAAAAGTCGACACATCGCCCTTTTACGCAGGCAGTTCAATGAACTGGGAAGTGTGTCTGCACTTTGAAGTGCCCTTTATGGCATTCTTTGTGAACGTATATACGCTCTATAGAGTCTGCTTTTCATAGCTTCTAGTTCATTGGCAGTGCAGGAATTAACATAAAAGTTTTTTTTACAGTGTCTGTTATAGTCAGTAAGTGAACTTTTGTGTTTGGCCACTTGAGGCAGTCTAGGGCTCTGATCATGGGTAGGTGTCTTGGGGTCGGTCATGTGTTGATTGTCTGTTCCTCCACTCTTGAGTTGTAATATTAGATAGGGCTTTGGTAAATGCTTAGGAAATTGGGGAATACTCTTATAGCAGTGGTCAGGGAACAGGGGTAAATTACCCCAAATGGGGTAAAAATGAAATTCCTGGGGGTAATGCTGCCGATTCACATGCTGTCAGTTGGATTGTAGACCCCTTTAAATGTGAAATTGCTGTTGTACCAGAAGAGCCTCAAGGGTTGGCAGAGGCACTTCTTGAGCTTCGGTGCAATAATGAAGCATGTATTGTATTTGAAAACAAAGCAGATCTGTCATATTTATGGATGTCAACAGCTGTAAAGACATTCAAAATTGCACATGAGGAGGCAGTCAAAACGTTGCTGCCTTTTGCAACAACCTACCTTTGGAACAAGGATTTTCCACTCTAACGAACATAAAAACAAAGCAGAGAAATCGATTGGACACTGAAGACTGTATCCAAATTGCTCTGACATCAAACTGCCCCAATATTGATGCTCTCGTATCAAAAATGAAGCAACGTCATTTCTCCAAAACCTGAAGTTGAAGCTTTCAAAGAAATTTTGAATAGATTCAATAACATTTTGAATAATATATGATTTCCTTCCTTTTAAATCAAGAGGGTAATGTCCGCGTATCTAAATATATTTGGGGGTAAAAGGGAAAAAAATTCCCTGACCCCTGACTTATAGTCAGCCTAAGCTGAAGGTCTGATATTCAGCATTTCAGCTCGTTCAGCTCATTGTAACAGCAGGTATGTTACCCAGACAACAGGCTTGAATAAAATTCACAGCTCCTTATCATGATCAGCATCCTAGCAACTCTCTCTCTGAGTGGTTTTAGAATATCATCCTATTGAGGTTACCTGGTGAGAATTGAGGAAATCTAGGCACCTAGCGTTCAATTGAATTCCCCCCGTTACTATAAGCTGAAGCCCCCTGGTTGTAATATATGGGTTTATATATGAAACAAAATAAACAGTACAGCTCAATTACTAACATGGCATTTAGGCTCAAAATTGAGACTGAACCATAGCAACCAATCATTCACTTGCTTTGAATGGCTGTCTTGCAATAGACAGATAAAAGCTCTTTGTTGATTGGTTGCTGTATTTTTGCATTTAAATGTGATGCTAATAAATGTTCCCTACCATGGTTTTGGGACACACAGGGCCTGATTCATTAATGAACATAAATCTCAATATGTGCCGTTTTTAGCATAAAATTGCACTGCGCATGCTCAGAAAAAGACTGTACGCCAGTGGACGGAAGTACATCCAATTCATCTTCGAACGCAAAGGACACTTCCGATAGGCTACAAATTCATGGGTGGAACGAGGGAGGGATGGGGCGTCTGCACACAGTCAATGTACAGTAAGGACATCCCAAGGGAGAGCTCACACAGCAGCGTCCGATGCAAGCTCTGGGTGTCTCTCAGGTGCGTGATTTTAAGCCGTATCCCTTGTACCATCTACAAGGCAGGTGTATCGTGAGCGATAGTGATGATGGTCGCGTATACATGCCAAATCATATACTCTTTCTTTAGAGTATGATCACACCGGGTAAAACGTTTTACCTGAATTGCAGTTAGCACCTGTTAGACTGTGACTGTAGGGGCAGCACAGTGGCCTAGTGGTTAGCACTTCTGCCTCACAGCACTGGGGTCATGAGTTCGATTCCCGACCATGGCCTTATCTGTGTGGAGTTTGTATGTTCTCCCTGTGTTTGCGTGGGTTTCCTCCAGGTGCTCCGGTTTCCTCCCACAGTCCAAAACATACTGGTAGGTTAATTGGCTGCTATCAAAATTGACCCTAGTCTCTCCCTCTCTGTCTGTCTGTGAGTGTGTGTCTATATTAGGGAATTTAGACTGTAAGCTCCAATGGGGCAGGGACTGATGTGAATGAGTTCTCTGTACAGCGCTGGGTAATTAGTGGCGCTATATAAATAAATGATGATGACGATGACTGTAGACATTATTTATCTGTATGGTAAACGCTCAATCCATACTCACTGTATAGCAGGACACACCTAAAATGCATCACGTATTATTCATGCTTGCCTACACTCCTGAAATTTCCGGGAGGCTCATACATTTTGGGGAGGACTCCCAGAATAGTATGCAGCTTCCTAGATCCCTGTGGAGATATTAATGACGCAATTTGTGTCATCTGTTCCTGCCCCCGCTATGCAGTGCTTTGAAACTCATTATTACATAGCAGGGGGAGGGGTCACAGTAAAGCAATGCCATAACCACGCCCCCTCCTCCACTTGCCAACGGAGGTTATAAAAGTTTAACATTACTTTACTACATTAACTTTGTGTCTGTAGTCCTGTCAAGAGAGTGACGGAACAGACTAGAGGCATTCTATGCCTAAAATGGGCAAAAGCTTGCAGTGAAGTAGATGACAAGTTTCCAGGCAATGCCTGATAAAGCTAAATGGGAACTATCACAACGTGTAAAAATTAATAATAGATATGTTACAGTAAAATTATTCATGTTTCACTGTGGTCATTATTATATATTATAATTGGAAAACTATATACTTGGACTGTGACAAATGTCATCTACTACTGTACTCTGCACACTTAGCTCACCTGGGTGCAGAATTCTGACCAAGTACTTGCAACTGTATAATTCTAAAACATGGAACAGTATATATTTTAGTATAATTATTTATGCCAAAGTCAGTGATATCTTTTTAATTATATATTAAATAACAATCAAGTTGATTTTTCTTTTATAGTTTGTCGGAATATTTTTTTATATATATTGATACCTCCCCGTTAAGTTCTTGGTATGCTTACTTTCACAATTATATGTAAGTGTACAGACAGCGCAAACAGCGCAATCAGGCAGCTATTAACAAATAGTCTGCTCATCAGGCCCGGCGCTCCCATTAGGCAAGGTTAGGCAGTTGCCTAGGGCGCCGGGCTCTGGAGGGCGCCTGGAGGGCGCCACAGATTAAAAATTTCTTTAAAACTGTGAGGCGACTGCTGACCATACCTTTCACGGCCGCCGCACAGCTTCAGATACATCCACAGGGAGGGGGGGGAAGGACTATTGCTTACCACCGCCGCCGCCTGTCTGCTCCGTCTCCTCCCCTCCACTCACTGACTGACTGTCGGGCGTGACATCATCATCACGGCCCGACAGTGTCAGTGAGTGGAGGGGAGCAGACAGAGCAGAGAGGAGGCAAGTTGAGGTAAGAAAAGACGCACATTTTCAAAATCGGCGCCCCCACCCTGCACACTTACACACTATTGTGTAAGTGTGCAGGGTAAGGATGCCGATTTTGAAAATGTGCCAGCAGGGGGCGCCGATTTTGAAAATGTGCCCAGGGCGCCACGGACCCTAGCACCGGCCCTGCTGTTCATACCACCAACCTCTAGTTGTGTTGCACTCTCATAGAAAGTCATGTGAGAGGTTAAGGCTTGTGCAGTGTGCTCTGGCACACTTACATCAGTAAGACAAGCATCACAGTAAGTTGAATGTCAAGAAGAGTCCTGCTGCCAATGTAATTTACATTTTATTGTCTGTTAACTCACAAAAGTTTTCTTGTAATCAGTTTGGGATTTGAGCATTCAGCCAGCCAAACCCAGCTTTTCTTGTGATTTTAGTTCACCTAACAAAAAGTACTGAGGTACATTTACAAATAGGAGTTATAATTAGAGATGCTTGGGCTCGGTTTTCTGAAAACCGAGCCCACCCAAACTTATTAGTCAGTTCAGCGCGTCCTCAGATCTGAATCGAGGCAAAACATCATTGTTGCATTGTCGGATCTCGCGGGTTTTGGATTCCATAAGTACCTCCCTTCCCAGGAGATCCAGCGCCATTGCTCACACAGAAACAGGGGTAGCAGTGTTCTTGTCACTCTCCATTCTCCAGTGACATTGCTCAGTGCCATTGCTCATACAGAAACAGGAGGGGTAGCAGTGTTCTTGTCACTTGGCAAAAATTGATTGGAAATGACTGGAAATGAATGTCATTGACGTTAATAATAATGTAGGAACAAAATAAGAGCCAAATTATGTGATTTTAGAAAAAAAAATAGGGATCTAAAACCATTGCCAAAACAAAAACACAATGTTAATCCAGATCCAAAACCAAAACTAAAACATGGGGGTCAGTGAACATCTCTTGTTATAATGTAACACCTTCCTCCTTAATGTTAATATGCAAATTAAGGTTTGTGTTTGGTTAGGTTTAAAAAGCAACTAGCGTCCCATACTGTGCTCAGATGTGCTCTCCTGGATCCCATTCAATACTCTGCAATGGCTGCAGTGCTTTCTTTCTTAGGCATGTGCCCGCTCCACAGAATTCTTCTTATTGGTGAGTGCTCGATGTGCCTTATGATGTCTACGGGAGCCAGGTTTAAATGTTTGCTCAACCTCACCTTTTTGACCCATCCTGTCTCTTGACCATCCCAGCATTCCTGTGATCTAGCCTTTGGCTCGTTTTTGGGCTCTTAACCTGCTCTTATTCACGTTTGGCTGCATCATTTCTTAGGTTTCTCTGGCAGAATTTCCTTATCGATTTTGTTACATTTGTTTTTCTCTTATTTATTCCTTGTCACCCAACAACACCATAGTTCAATCATTACAATAGATAATTATTTAAAACCTGATAGTTTAACCACCTGTGACTTTTATGCAAGTGTGAAGTCTATCAAGGAAGTCAGTTATATTTGTCTTTACAGGTTAGTAATGTGGTTATCTTCGTACATATCAAATGTCCTTCCAGATAGCTTAAAAATATATTGAGGGACAGAGTGTAGCAATCATCCTGTAAAAAGATTGTATTTTTAAACATATTAATCCACTTTCTCTTCCTCTTTCTGTCATTTACATACATTGCTGGCTTACTTATTAAAAGCTGACGACAGCGGGAGAATCTATACACGAGAACACGGAACTTCTGATAAAGTGGTTAATATGAGACTGACTATGCGAACGGTGGAAAGGCGTGAGAGTGTCCTGCAGGACTCCACAAACATGGAGGCCAGCCTAGCTTTATTATTAACACATTTTATTGCAAACATGGAAAGGGATAGGATACTTTAAGCACAAATATCACAACCAGTCAAACTTTGATGGCAAATTAACCAATGATGGCCACTGATGGCAATGTGTATGTTTTACAAGACGCATCAAGGTCAACTGACGTGTGTCTTATATATATATATATATATATACACACTAGTAAATGTACGATTTACTGTTAGATTTATAAGATCTTGCTTTCCTCCACCACAGATTCTCTTTTCACCTCATCCTGTTTTACCAGTGTGTAGTTTTATGTTAAAAGTTATCAAGTGTTATCAATGAGATTGATTGTTTGTTGAAATATAGATAACTTTTTAAAGTTTAGTGTTGCAAAGTAAATGCATGATAACATGATCAAAGAGGTCACTGCACTTTACTCATTACTATTACACTCTTTCTGAAAGCAAAATTGGGACAAATTAAGCCCACTCCACACTCCACCAAACCCCACCAAGAGCCACCCACATTCCAGTGAAACCTTACTCCCTTTTTTTTGGACAGTCCAATCAAAATCTGAAACTACTGGTATATATGTTTCTTCTTTTTAGGTATATTTGTCTAGGGTCAGACAAATCCTTCCTCAAAACTGGTTACACACAGATAAGCAGGAGACAAAGTGAGTTTAGGTGCGGCTGTATTTATCAGAGAAGATGTAAGCCCGTAGTTAATCCCGTATCATATATCATATCATATATGGAACCAGCTGCATGGCAATATAAACGCCCTGTATGTATACAAAACAAAAAGACAGTTGTCAGTGCTTAGCAAAATTAAAGCATGAGGTATTGGTTCATATTTTGATCACAACATTTAAGCCTGCATCCAGGCATCAAGGGCACCTCATTGTATGCAGGTCCTACACTGACCTATATGTTTCAAACACTATGAAAATACAGTTAAAATCAGATGCAATCACTCCCAGGTATAGGCTTACATCTAGCAAAGGTTGTATTTATCATATAGGCACACTAAGCTGATGCCTAGGTTAGCATTGTTCTGGGGGTAGCAATGACATTGTTTTATGTTAAGTTTATTTAAAGTTATCATATTTATTAAATTGCTACATTATCCTTATAATGGATTAGGGGATGTTAGATAGTGGGGAATGTGGGGGTGGGGTGTAAAATTATAAAATTAGGGTGCACTCACTAACAATACCTTTGGCATCATCATATCCAAATACTTTCCTGTGCTTAGGTTTGTCACCCGTCATATTCACCCAGACTGTTCTGTTTGAGAGTTCTTTGATACTCGGATGCAGAAAGTGAATAGTGCCACCCGTTGTAGATAGATCGACTCGTGCTGTTAGCTATTTATGTGGCCATTTATACGTACCAGTATCGAAATTGTTCCACTGGAGCACTGTGTCAAACACCGTTTGATTGTTCAGACCATTGGAGAATACTTTCTTCGTTTTATAAATAAAATACTGCAAACCATTACACTCATTAAACAAAACAGGCTTTTATTTCATTTTCTTGGCAACCGACAAGTGTGCTGATGAGCTCATAGTTCAACACAAGGAAGTAAGAAAGCATTGTGCAATTTTAATTTTGTTACTAGTATCTGTATAATGTTAGTGATTTATTTTTGTACTCTTATCGGTGTATTTTTTTAAATTAAATCTCCATATAGCCTTAGTAAATTGCAGCCAATATGTGTTCTTTGATTGGAAATGCCACCAAGGGCTAGATTTACTAAGCTGCGGGTTTGAAAAAGTGAGGATGTTGCCTATAGCAACCAATCAGATTCTAGCTTTTATTTATTTAGTACCTTCTACAAAATGACAGCTAGAATCTGATTGGTTGCTATAGGCAACATCCCCACTTTTTCAAACCCGCAGCTTAGTAAATCTAGCCCCAAGTGTACAACTTGTGCAATGTACAATATGCCCTTCTGGTGCAACCATTGGGAGGAGAACAGTACTGTGCAAGAGGGGACAGAGTTGCTCATCTGGAAAACCAGATTCTGGATCTAACTGGGAAACTGCCAGCAGTGAAGTCCATTGTCGAATGGAGTTCGATTCCTGAACATGGCCTTATCTGTGTGGAGCTTGTATGTTCTCGCCGTGTTTCCATGGGTTTCCTCCCACACTCAATAAACATACTAGTAGGTTAACTGGCTGCTATTAAATTGACCTTAGTCTCTCTCGGTCTGTGTGTGTGTGTTAGGGTATTCAGACTGTAAGCTCCCATGGGGCAGGGACTGATGTGAGTGTGTTCTCTGTACATGACTACGGAATTAGTGGCGCTACATAAATAGCTGATGACGATGATGATTGTCGAAGAGGAAAAAAAGTCACTGGTTGGAGCCAGAGTAGAAGACATGGGTCAAAGTTAGAAGGTGCAAAGGGAACAGTGTCAGGAAAGTTAATCCTGTTCTGTTACACTCCCCCAAAATTTCACCATTGTCTGAAAATGTGGCAGTCAGTTCAGAAGAGGCAATAGGAAGTTGCATAAAATTTAAGTGGTTGTAAAAAATGTATCACACCATAACTAGTTTTCCAAACAAAATAGTTGAGCTACAGTTAATGATATTGGAAAAATATTATGATATATAGGGTATGTCGGACACTTGTTTGGTCACAAGTCATGACTTGGGAGTGAATTTGGAAGCATACAGTAGGTTTAGGAAGAATAGTAAAGATAAGAAAAGGGAATGGGTTTGTGTTTATAATAAAATCTGTCCAGCAGAAGAATTTGGTGAAGATTGAGACAGTCCTTATGGGTGGATATACACAGAGAAAACACACAAGTAAAGTCTTGATAAAAGTGATTTCACACAAGATATGGTCCGCAAACTGGCATCTGCCACAATATCTGTAATGTAAACGTCATCTAGAGAACAGCGATCACAACATGCTAACATTGGACTTGGTTTTCAATAAAATGTTTTATAAGGGAGCTACAAATACTATGAATTTAGAAGGGCGAAGTTTAATCAGCTCAAAGACGCCTTGTAGATTGGGAAAGTGTACTCTAAAAGCAAATAAATCAAATAAGAAATTAATGTTTAATCAACGACCTTGTAGATGGCCAAGAAAGTATGCTGGCTGCATCTGCTATCTTGGATTATTAACACAGACTTGGGAATACTAGTCAACCGGAAACTGAGTAAGCCTGCTCCATAAAATCTAATTTGCACTGTTCCTCAAAGTAGGTGCTTTGGTATCTCTTTGTGGGGCCCTCTGTCCATTCCACTCCTCCCGTATGCTGGTACAAGCTTCTGCTCCCCCGAAAACACCTCCATCTTGCTCTGTTTCCTCTTCTCTGGTTTGGTAGAAATCTAGGTTCACTTGTTCAAATTGAAGCACATAGCACTACCAACGAGGGTTTGGCCTATCGACTTGGCCACTTTGTGCTGTGTAAATGAGATGATTCATTTGTGACATTCACAATTTTTTGTATTAGTATCACATTCTAATACATGGATGTCACAGAATCTCAAGGTCACCATAAAATGTCCTAATAGTTACCAGAACCAGTCCTTCCAGTTCCGACACTATTCTAATTTACTTCCACCTTAAGTATTTGTACGCACAGTACTGTATACCCACGGGTGTTTATAGCACAGTGAAAATTAAATAAAATGCAGATTTTTCCCCGCGCCGTATAATAATGTTAGACTTTGCAAAAAGTAAACATATTCGATAGCCCCATACTCAGGAGATCAAGCCGAATACATTTCTGTATTCTATGGGCAGCACAGTGGCTTAATGGTTAGCACTGCTGCCTTACAGCACCGGGATCAATTCCTGGCCATGGCCTTATCTGTGTGGAGTTTGTATGTTCTCCCCGTGTTTGTGTGGGTTTCCTCTAGGTGCTCTGGTTTCCTCCCACGTACATATGTATTTATTCCACTGTACAGCTAGATATTCCCAGTGAAACAAACACATCACCAAAATCTGAAAATGTACCTGGTGAAAAACGGATGTGCTTGTGTACATTGGAACTTTTTATGAACCAAATGAATGGTACATTCCATACAAGCTGAGTTCTATGTTAATGCTTATGTGGGGGGGGGGGGGGGGATAAGTTTACTCAGTGCTAACTGTCTTGGATATAAGGACAAAACAGTAGAAATAATGTTGGGACATATAAAGGGTAAGCACTGTAAATAGAGTGGTGTAGTGGAAAGGTGGTTGGGTATTCCACGATGAAGAATCGGGCAGAGGAGGTAGGGAGAAAGCTTTGGATCTCTAGTGACCTTACAATGCAGTCCATAGATCTCTGGTGGCATTATAATGTGGACTTATATCTGTTGGTGACAAAATGCTAGCCCCTGATCTCTGGTAGCGATCCAAAATAATGTCTTAACCCCCCCCATGGTCCCACTCTGTCCTCCAGTGCACTACAGATGAAGTTTTCCTGAGTCAGGATGTGTCACATACCGAGTAGACAGCTCCAAGCTTTCCGATTGGTGGGAAATTCCAGCCATTCACCAATCAGTGTGTGGAGACCTCTCGACACTCTGGTGAATGATGGTCATTGTTGTCCTTCAATCTACTGCAGAAAAAGCAGCTCAAGGTAGTTCAAGCTGCTCCAGCCTGGGCTGGAAAATCCCTCTCTGTCCCTTTGCCCATGCCAGTCCCATTCCAACCAGGGCACTATCCATGTGATCTTTATATGTTCTCCTCGTGTTCATGAGGGTTTTCTGTGGCTTCTCTGATTAATTGAGAGGAAATCTGTTAGGTTAATTGGCTGATGACATTATTTCTCATTCATTTGTGTATGTATATGTGTGTAACCATTGCTTGGTAAACAGGGAAGGTATTCCCTGATTCTCTAGTGTTCATTTTTACAGATTTGTTTGCAAATCAAGAGCAAATTTCAAATCCGGTTGAATCAATTCTCCCATCTCTAATCCCCGGTTTTAAAATGGTCTTGGATAGAACAACCTGCAATCAATCACATAATCAGAATGTTGACAGTATCACAGAGTATTTCAAGAGATGAGTGCGCTGACATTGTGCGATGCAGTGACCAACCTGTTTATTTTTGTGGTTATCTTAATGAGGGCAGAGTTGTATGTATCAGGAACAGTTTCACCGTGTGAGGAGGGGTATGGAGGCAATTGGGTGAGATACAGACAGAGAAATTGATAGTGAAATGTTCAGGGTCTCCTAACAGCACACTGCCTGCCATCTCAGAAGATAGTCTGGTCAGCTACCCTGGCTATCCTGGCCAGGGGTTACCTTGCCACTTCCCCGGGACAATCTTTGTTGCATGTTGTGCGCATGCGTGAGTCAGCTTCGGTGTCGCAGTAGAACTGAAATCCCAAATCTAGGCTTCGAGTTCCACTACTAATGTTTGGAAAAAAATATAGCTTTAGAATAGATTTTTTTTTAAAAATTTTTTTTTTTTTTCTTTTAAAGCCTTAATGAACTAAAAAAAATGCCTTACTCTATGAAAGCTTGGAGAACTTACCGCAGGCAGTGTTGTTGCTTGCAATAAACTCGTTTTTGCTGGGATAAGGGCTCTTCGCCCTTTGATAAATTTATAAATTTGACCCATTGACCATGATAGTAAGTAGCCCCACTTTATCGCACAGGGGTGCCTGTTTTACTCTTTTCTCTCTTTTAAGCAAGTAGGAGGAAATATAAAAATATAATATGAGAATATATATATATATATATATATATATATATATATATATATATATATATATTATAACTCATAAAGCATTGATGCATTCTTTTACTCAAAATACCCAACTAGGTGTCAGTATTTCAGCAGAGGAATGAATGTGCCCGGGGCATGAAAACCTGGCGGATTCCCAATACAAACCTGGTGAAGTTTCAGTTGGAAAACTAGTTGGATTAATTGGTTTGTTCATAAACGTTCTAAGCCAAAATTTGTGATGTGACCTGTTTAGTTTGTGGGCGTATAGGCCTGCATAGGTTTTATTTATTGTGTTGTTTTTTTTGTTAATAATGATCTAATAAAGATTAAGGCGGATACTCCTCCTTTATGAGGAATACGAACGTCTTGTGATGAACTACATGGTAAATGGAGAACCGACCTAATTTTTCTGACTTGAGAACACACCAGTAAAGCAGTTGCAAGTGCTTTTAACGTGCTTTTGTCATTACTGTTTTTCTCAGCATATAGAGGTCATTGGAGGTCATTGGAGGCTTTCCCATGTGTTTATTAGTGGAGGGTGCATGTGAATGGGAGAAGATACGTTGAGCGAAACAGGACACTAAGTCATTGCCCCTGAATGTTAGAGAGACGCAAATGGGTATGATTTGATAAAAAACAATGGGTTCTATTTTTAGACCTGTTTACATGCATTGTACTAGCATTAATAGTATTGTATATAACACATGGAATTGAAGCCAGTGGGTATGACGGATGGGCTTACTATGCTACCTTCCTTCCGTCAGTAACCTGACTTAACTGACCACTCCTACTGGTGCCACCTGCCACCAGACACTTGCTGACTGTGAATACCAGCTGCTCACTAGTTGTAGGAGGATAGTTGCTGCCACCACCAGGCTCCTTTGGATTAGACTGTTAGCTCTTATGTTTGTTGAGCAATACAACAGGAGATAGGCCTCAGGCAGAATCTTGGAAGCAGAGTGATGTTTTATTGCTCTAAAATGGACATTAGAAGGACAGTTTCACTTCAGTTGGCGGCACTGGTGACCATCCAGAAGTGCAGATGGAATATAGGTTGGAATACAATATTATAGGGTCTATAAACGTATTTTTATACAGTTTCTTCACAGAACCAGGCAGGAGGTAACTCAACCTCATACTCAAGGGGTCTCACAGATTTTTAAATTTGTAAATATTAAATTGATGTAAGCTCTATTGGGGCAGGGACTGATGTGAGTGAGTTCTCTGTACAGCGCTGCGGAAATAGTGGTGCTATATAAATAAGTAATGAAAATGTGAAGTGATGGGGTTCAGTAATATGTTGCAGAGCTGATTAATGATAGAACAGAGCACAGGTCACCCCTAATGACCTGATTTCAGCAGGACATGAACGATTTGAGTAGGACTGTCCCAACCACCTGCATATGACATGTTTTTCCTGCAGGAAGTTGAAAGGTATGACCCAGCCATTATGGTAGATACCTCCGGTGTGGGGCATTCCAAGGATGTTTTAAGAGGAGGGGAGGTTGCAAATGGGAACGCTCAGTCCGACAGCAGAGGGAGTCCAGTGATGAGTCCCTGAAGAGAGAAGAGATGGAAAACTGTGGGAATGCATTGAGGATGGTATGAAAATAGGGAGAGCTGGAACAGAGCCACCGGGGAGAGTAATTTCAGTAACTCTGGCACTAGACCTTGTCCCTCTAATCAGGCTTTAGGCTTTTGGCACATCAGGACTTCTCCGCCTTCCCTCTATCCATGACCTCTAAGCTGGTTCCCTATTGCCTTCCATCATCCTCTGGGCTACAACTGAGCTCTATTAGACACAGTGAGATCCACTTGTCACCAGGGACATGTGGGTGTGGTCCAGGTAGCCCCTTGGTATGGGTGCCACACCCTAGAAACAGTTTTCTCGCACTTTCTGTCTACACTTTTGCCAGGTGCATGTTGTGAAGGTCTAGACCCCCTGTATTTACATTATATACATAAATAAGTAAATAAACTAGAGATGCAGCGCTAAAACCTAGGTCGCGAATCGTCAATATACACAAATTTATTACCATACAATATAATAACATGCTAAAATCAATAAATGCTAATAATGAATGAAAAGAGAGAGTTACTCCCCATAAACTGTGACCTAGTTGGCACAATACAAAGAGGATATTGGATAATGTTAGTGTAATTAATGTAGTCCTCATATACAAATCATACTATTCCATAATCCACAGCGCTACCAAGTGTATAAATGTGCCGCTGATACAATGTAGCCAAAAGGATATGGAAACGTATAAACATAAAAAAAAAGCCTTGGGAGTAATTCCCACAATCAGAATAGCCAATATGTGCCGTAATAATTAGCATAGCCACGATAATGAGTCACATGTGGACGAGTGGTAATGTCTCGGTGTCCGTATGCCAATACGTAGCATAAATGATATGTAGCGGAAGCTCAAACTCCTTTCATAATCAATGTCCCGAGACTTGAATAATAAGCCGCTTGATCCTAGAATGATAAATGTAGCCCAAACGTGGGCAATGAAATATATATGTACTCACTGACTCCGGCCATAATGTGATGAAGTTGTCATATATCACTCCACATACCCGCTTCAAATTTATCTCCACTAAAGACTCGTCTCCTGAGCCGCACTCGGTGTCCCGTGCTAAAGATGTTGATGAAATCGTGTGTAGTACACCGCACAATATACAGAAAGCATCTGCACTTTCTCAGACTTAGGGGTATATTTACTAAACTGCGGGGTTGAAAAAGTGGAGATGTTGCCTATAGCAACCAAGCAGATTCTAGTTGTCATTTTGTAGAATGCACTAAAAAAATGAAAGCTAGCATCTGATTGGTTGCTATAGGCAACATCTCCACTTTTCCAAACCCGCAGACTAGTAAATCTAGCCCTTAGTCAGATACAGCTTGTGGATCTGTGAGCCGTGAGCTGATTGAATCAAGCTGGCGTTAGTCCGCGGTTAATCATTAGAGAATATCCCCCGCACAAGAAAATTTTTCTTTTTCTCTTATAATGTTTTACACACAAGGGCAGTACAAAAATTGACGTCGTTGCTACTAGGTGCTACTTCTAGTAGTAATATATCACAATAGAATAAAAAAGAAAGAAAAGCAGCACTACTTCCAATGAAGGCCCACTAAAGACGCAAATATTTAGTCCAATACTGGGAAATTATTCCATATCATTGAGGGGATTGTTGAAGATGGATAATACATAAAACATAACTCATTAAACCAAATTTTTTTTATTGATATGCATTAAAAATGAATTTAATAATTAAAAAGCGAAATATTAAAATGTTGGAGTCTGGGACAGGTAAATGAGATGGGAGTACACATGGGAGTGTAGTGGTGGTAGAATCACCTATATTTATGTATCTCCCTATCCACGATAATCACAGTGAGAATCCCTAATTAACCATCAAACTTGATCAAAAACTGCACAGGTCATCTCAATGAATAAATCTTTATATTGTGTTAGTAACACAACTATCTAATGATGTGTATAATTAATACAGATGAAGTTCCTGAATGTAAGTTCTGTTTCTATGTCCTTAAATGATGGTAAATATCGGTTCAATATTGTAAAGATCATCGGAGTATTTGTGATACCGGTTTATTTCTGAAATCAGCTTATTTGTTATTATTATTATTTTTTATTTGTAAGAAATTATACGAAGATCGTGTGGATGGTAAGTATGTTAGCTTATAATGATGTTTCTCATAGTGAGCAGAGAGAAATGTATGCGTGACCGCGCATACACATGTCCGGGGACACGATCGCGATCAAGGTAAATATATCAGTTTCACAGATCCTCAATGAACAGTAGAAAAAAGTATATATCTGTATATTGTCAGGTGTGATCTGGGTTTAGTAATTATCAACCCCACATATACTAAATATTCCTTCTATTCTCAATTGAAAAGTGGCCGCATATAATTTTCCGGCTAGCTGGTCACCCTTTGTAAACTGTGTTATATAGGGTTATTATTCACTGACCAGCTATGGCAAAACAGATGCTTAGGAAAAATATATATGTCTCAAATTACTTTGTGTATATTCACATTATTTCATTGAGGGGCTATGATTAAAGAGTATTGAGCATATACATTTAGCATTCACCCCAGAGAACTGCTTGGTTCTATAAATAGCAGCTTTAGTATTATTATTGAGAACAAAATAAATTTGTGTTCTAGTATTTCAAATAGCTACATTTATAACAATCTAGTATTCTGCTCACATGAGAGAGCTGTGTTAATGTGCATAGCTCAAGTCTGATTACTAAAAGCATTGACATACAAAGAAAAGGTATTTTTCAACTTCTGTTGTTATATTGTATCAATTAATTGTATCTGTGGCAAGCTAGGGTTAATGTCATGTAAATTGCTAATGTTCTTTTCACATCATTTCATAGTTAAAGTATATTGAGCATATACATGTGACATTCGCCCAACAGATAAATAGCAGTTTCAATATTGTTGTTAAAAACAGAATGAGGTGCATTTGTGATAATCTAATCTGAGGTTCAGCTCCTGTTAAAGGGCTGTGCTGGTGAACTGCAGGTCTGGTCTAATTACTGGAAACATTCACGAATACAAAGACTAAGTTTATCAGCTCCTATTGTTATATTATTTTAATTAGTTATATCTGTGATAATCTAGGATTAATGCCGTGTAGAAAGAGCTAATCCTCTTAAACAGAATTCATATATTATTGATCAAAAGGGCTGTAATAGCCAGCAACACTTAGAACTCCCTGAAACACAGACTCCTTCTAAAAACTACACATACACCTGACATACATTTCACTATTAGCTTCTACTAGGAGGCAACCCATATATAATTCGGGTTGGGTATTTAAACTGATATCCACCAATGAGCTCGATATAATTTGATTGACACATTTTTCAACCTATCAATTAAGATTTGTTAATGTGTTTCCTATAAGGTCACAGGAACAAATATATAAAAGACTGTTTTTTGATAATTAATTATTCAATTTTTTTTGGGAGAGAGTCCAAACTTATAAACATCTAGATAAAGAGAATATATAAAGTATACATAATATGTTAGGTATATTATAATATGTATGTTATTGATTATCTATAGATGTCTACATAATGCTATCCCGAGATTGTCATCTGTACCTAGAAGTTATTGTTTAAATCACTATAAAATACATCTAATGACATACCAGGATAAGTTCACCATATTAATTTTGATTTCATCCGCTGTGAAGATAATTTATTTATATGTTATAAAAGGGAATTTGGAGATTGTTATTATTGGTCTTTCAAGATAATACACATTATTTTCTTGAATTTTAATATTAGTAAATGTGTGTTGGTCGGTGACTTAGGATAAAAGGAAATAAATAAAAAAATAAACATAATAATAAATATAAATAATAAAAATAAAAATAAATAATAAAAATAAATATAAATATAAATAAAAATAAAAATAAAAATAAAAATAAATAAAAATAAAAATAAATAAAAATAAACATAAATATAAATAAAAATAAATATAAAAATAAATATAAAAATAAAAATAAATATAAATAAAAAAAGTTAGTCCGCGGTTCACAGCTATGTGTGTAACCGACCCAGCATACGGCACTCGATCAGTGAGACAATTGAGCTCCAATTAAACGAAGGAGTAAGAAGCCAGCTAATATATCAAATGGAACCACTCTCCATATAAATCCAGATAAGTAGGTGTCAGTGTTGTCAGCACTTAGATGTTCCGTGGAAATAAAGCCGGCATCATAGGCATTGATGATAAAATATATAGATGTAAAAAATAGGTAATAAATGAATAAAAAAGGATGACTGGATGGTCAATCCTAACCCCTAACGCGTTTTTATTACAAGCGTAACTTCATCAGAGGGAGTCTACACTTTTGCCAGGTGTATGTTGTGAAGGTCGAGACCCCCTGTATTTACATTATATACATAAATTAGGATGTTCTGAATAGGTACTGCACACACAATTCTTTTTTATAGTCTGTCTTACTTGCGCACACATGATCTTTGCTATCTAGTGGCTAGTATACGTGTAGTTTTGAAAACAAAGACTATACCATGTCAGTCATCACTATCAGTCGGCACTTACACCTACTCTGTAGCTGATGCAAATGATACAGCTAAAAACAGCCTAATTACGAGAAACCCAGGACTTGAATCCTACACGTCTCTGTGGAGACGCCCTAAATACGCTCTTGCTGAACAGTGCCTATGTGAGGAAACCGGGTGCTACTGGACTGAGAACCCGTCACCCGTTTCTCACAGTTTAATGTACTTTTTAATCCTTGGCCCAGTCTAAGTATATAAACCAGAGCAATGGTGTATTATGTATATTATTATTTCATGTTATTAGATACATTTTGCCCTTGATATTACCTGCAATATTGTTTGTAGTAGAAATATAAAGAATATTGCCATACGGCGGGAAAATAACAAGACAGCAGAAGTTATTTTACTTGTGTTGGCTAATGTAATCACCATTTGTCTCAAATGTCCATTGTTATGAGGTGCAGCTTAAATTTGGTTTGTAATCAGAACAATGTCTGAGTTAACTAGCTGGCAGCCCATGTTAATTAGCTAGGTCAGCAGGTCGTCTGAGAGGTAATAAGGTTAGAACTTCTAGATGATATGTAATGTACCCCCACTGTAATACACTGGCTGAAATAGCATTGGGAAATGTATCAATATGTATCAATATAAATGTTATTGTATTAAAATGTATCACAGAGTCAGATGTGTAACACTGCTGATACAATGTGTCAAAAGTCTTATTGTTTCATGTAAGCGTGCAGTGTCATTCATCATCATCAACATTTATTTATATAGCGACAGCAAATTCCATAGCGCTTTACAATTGGGAACAAACACTGATAAGACAATACTGGGTAATACATACAGACAGAGAGGTAAGAGAACCCTGCTCGCAAGCTTACAATCTATAGGACAATGGGAGTTAGAAACACAAGGGCATGTGCTACATCATATTGCACAATGGACAAGCTAGAACGCAAAGGTAAAAGTATTGAGTGGGCTGTGTGTGTTGCAATGTTGGTCAGAGGGTTGTTGTCTTGCGTTAGCAGTGTAGAGGATGGTAATAGGGTAATCTAGGGAAATTAAGATGGTGGTTGAGGAATATAATAACCTTGTCTGAAGAGATGGGTTTTCAGTGAACGCTTGAAGGTTTGAAGACTAGAGGAAAGTCTTTTTGTGCGTGGGAGGGAATTCCACAAATTGGGTGCAGCCCGGAAAAAATCCTGTAACCGAGAATGGGAGAATGTGATGAGAGTTTAGGAGAGACGTAGATCTTGTGCAGAACGGAGGTGTCGAGTAGGGAGATATTTTGAGACAAGTGAGGAGATGTATGTCGGTACAATTTTGTTGATGGCCTTGTATGTTAGTAGAAGAATTTTATATTGGATTCGTTGATATACAGGCAGCCAATGTAGAGATTAACAGAGTGGCTCAGCAGAGGAATAACGGTTAGTAAGGAAAATCAATCTAGCCGCTGTGTGAAAAATAGATTGTAGGGGTTCAAGTCTGACTTTGGGAAGACCAGTAAGGAGGGAATTGCAATAGTCGATGCGGGAGATGATGAGTGCATTAATAAATGTTTTTACGGTGACTTGTGTCAGATATGTGCGTATTCTGGAAATGTTCTTTAGGTGTATGTAACATGATTTAGATATAGAGTTGATGTGGGGAATACATGACGGTTGTGAATCAAGGATTACACCTAGGCAACGAGCTTGCGGGGTGGGATTTATGGTCATGTTATCAACAAAAATAGAAATGTCAGGCAGGAAGCTTCTGTTTTTGGGTGGGAATATTATTAATTCAGTTTTTGAAAGATTGAGTTTGAGTTGGCGAGAAGACATCCAAGATGAAATGGCAGAAAGACAGTCAGTAACGCGAGACAACACCTGGTGTAATATTGTAACCTCATGTTTAGTGTATCCAGCCAAAAGAGCTAATTGAGTCAAGCCATTCCATTGTATAATCAAGATAACAGGGACAGTATGTCTAGCAGCTAAAGTGTCCACTGAGAAACCCCTGCTGTAAGGGGGAGATTTGAGACATTTGACCCTACTCCCTGTGTATACAGCGAAGAATATATGGAGAGGAGAATGCCAAGGGAGCTAGTCTAGCTTGGAGGATCCTGGTGTACAAGAGATCTCCGAAAAGGACTCTGGGCCAGGCATCGTGGTGCTGTTGGAGTAAACCCAACCAGGACAGGGTCGGTGTGAGCCAGTATCCCAGGCTGGGTGACACCGTAACTGTCTAGCTAATCGGTAGTGGTAATATTGCGGGAGGATACGACTCTGAAAGAGACAGATTATTACTTTGCAGTGCTGACTGCAAGAGGCTGCTGGAGGATACATGCTACGATTTACCCTGTAACTTGTGAACGTCTTGTGGTGTTGTGCTGCTGTAATAAAGGCTTATTTTGGATATTTTCTGGTCTACCGGAGTGAGTTGAATCCCACAAAGGGTAACTGCCATCCCAGCTAAGGGTGGTATCCTCACAGCCTACATCCACCCCTCCCCACCCCCATCCATTCGCAGGCAGTTCTAAGTGCCATTTGTGTTCGGACATGAATCTGGCCCTTTTCCTGCTATTTCAATAGTGAAATGTTGCAGTTTAATTTTGGAAATTGTAGGGGTGAATTCCCTATGTGAAAATCCTGCAGTGGCTCTTTCTCCACTGAAAAAAAGAACTTCAGTTACAGGAAATCTACTGTTGCTATTTTGCAAACCTATCTTTTTTATGGTGGAAGGAAGTGAGTTGAAAAGCAGACGTGGGTACTTACTGTAAGTGGTTTGAAAATAAAGAAACTATAAGGGTGGCTATTTATAGTGTAGTAGAAACAGTGGCTTTAAAAAGTATTCACCCCTCTTAATACTCTTCACATTTTATTTTCTTACATAATGGAATCAAAATTGGAGTGACTTAGATGCAAAAAAAAATAAAAAAAAATCTATGTCTTGGAGTGGCCGAATCCATGCTCAGACATCAATAACATTAGGGATCTGTCGAATGATTCGAAAATTGCTGTTGAAAATGGGAAAGAGAAGAACCTTAGGTGATTGTGCACAGGGGGCTTCTGGAGGCATTGAAGGGCAAAGTGATGATGCAGACTATAAACAAATACAATCAGATTGAAAAAGGCGAGATATTTTATTATCTATCTTTAGTTGTTGGTAGATTAACGTCTTAAAAATATTATTTTTGGAAATAGATAATAAGGGAATGTTGGTGATTGAATGAACCCAAACAAGTTATGTATAGAATAATATTTCTCCTTGACTGAGATATAAGGATATCCAAAATAACTTTACTTAGGTTGTGACTACCAAATGCACCTGCAGGTGTAGTGCTTTACAACAGTCACATCAATCAAAGCTGAATTTCATTTTTGTTACTTACTTGTCTTTTAGAAGCATTGTTGAACTTTGCAAAACACCAATTACAAGTATAGTACTAGAATTGATCATATAATTGGCATGAACACTGCTCTTTATAAATCAAGTATCCTGAAGGTGCATCAGTCATGTTTGTACTGGTGTAGACCGTGTTCTGAAACTATAGAAGTGATGTTATCAGTTCCAGAGTGTTTGCACATGTGAATAATGTGTTTGACTCACCTATGTGTTTAATTCTGCAATGTTTCAAATCAACTTAGTCTACCCACTAATATCACTTATTTGTATACAACCACAACGTGTATCATCGATGGAAGAGCTCCATTTGGGCAGCACGGTGGCTAAGTGGTTAGTATTTCTGCCTCACAGCACTGGGGTCATGAGTTCAATTCCCCACCATGGCCTTATCTGTGTGGAGTTTGTATGTTCTCCCCGTGTTTGCGTGGGTTTCCTCTGGGTGCTCCGGTTTCCTCCCACACTCCCCAAAAAAAAAAACATACTAGTGGGTTAATTGGCTGCTATCAAAATTGACCCTAGTCTCTGTGTGTGTGTGTGTGTGTGTGTCTGTGTGTGTATGTTAGGGAATTTAGACTGTAAGCTCCAATGGGGCTGGGACTGATGTGAATGAGTTCTCTGTACAGCGCTGCGGAATCAGTGGCGCTATATAAATAAATGGTGATGATGATATTACAGTTGGCAATACACCAATACGACAGCTTCCCATACGATCCTTAAATCAACGACTCTACAGAGGAAGAAGTTGATGGATCCATGAATCCAGTCTGGCGATGTGCATCATTCAAGAGCAAGACATGTCTAATATCTGCGTGTGTGTAGAGATGTTATTGAGGCTGATTAGAACATTACTACAAAGCATAACACATAGACTAGTAAATTATTTTTACATGCACTTGTTTGCCTTGACACTCGTTTTTTAGGCCTATATAATACTGATAGTTTCTATTTCAGGAAAATGCTTAAAATGGCTAACAGCGCTTTAACTACCTGGACTCTCTGATTTTTTGGGGGAAAAGACAATTAATAGACACAGTGACTGCAGCAGAAATAGCTTAGGAGTCTCAATAATTGGAAATTGGCAAAGGCCAGGTCTTGAACAAATACAGAGAAAAATCCCCCAGCATCACTGCTGTGAGGCAGTGAGAGAGATGCTTTTCTACTAGAATTCTCAGTTACAATCATTTGCAAATGCACGTAACGGATTAGCTGGTTTCCATACTAATCTTGATTAGTGCTGGCTTACCAGAGGTGCGGAGTCTAAAGAACTCCCCGGTGTTCACCAAGAACCGCCGCAAGGCGAGATGGGCTTAGCTTCCGGGAGTCGCAGGTCGCGGTCCTCAGGCTCGACTCAAGATGTAGTATAGCGGGAGGAGCAGCAAGTAGAGAGAACGTAGTCAGGCAGCCCGGACTGGTACACAAGGGAACAATGAGGTACAGAATCAATGAGCAGGCTCAGCGTGAAGAATATGCAGGTTCGGTACACGGGCTGGCGGCAGAGGTACAGGGCAGAAGCGAAGAAACGTCAGACAATCCAGGTCAGGGTCACAGGAAATCAAGAAGAGTCAGCAAGCCGGGTCAGTACACAGGAGCAGGAGATCCAGAATAGTAATACAGGCAGGTACTGGTACACAGGGGTTCAACACAGGGGCTGAAAGCACAAGGATCCACAGGGGTAACAGGAGCCAGGAAGCAGGTAAGTTGCTCTGACACTCACCGAGTGTCAGAGTGAAGTTTAAATACCAGCAGAGATTCAAAACCTCTGCCCCGAGTTGTGGTCATGTGACCGCCGAACCCTGAAGTGCAGCTTCCGAGATAGACAGAGCGGCGGTGGAACGGAGGAGAAGGTAAGTCCGTAACAATGCATGATAAGTCACCCGCCATTTCACTGCGTTTCTGCTAATAGGGTGGACCTAACGCTAAACAATGAGAGTCCCTATATATTGGGTCATACATTTGTGTGTTCTTAAATTGAGAGCTAACTGAACAAGAGGTCAGGTCATGTCCTATACTTTTAATGTAATGCATTTTAAATCTATCACTTGCATTTAAACAGAGAAGCGCATTTCTAAGCGTCCCTTATCTAATATAAAAAAAGCTGTAAACATAAAAAAACCCACATGTAATAAAGGCCGTTCTACTGACAATTCAAGTCCTGGGTTTCTTGCAAGTATGTTTGGTTTCAGCCCTATCATTTGCACCAGCTGACTGAGAGGAAAGACTGACATAGTCTTTGATTTAAAAAGTACAGGTATGTGTGCCACTAGCTGGTACAGAACATGTGTATGCAAGGGAGACAGACTTTATAAACACATTGTATGTACAGTACGCATTGAAAGCATCTTTATGTATTTAATGTAAAAATAAATACATAAAACATTTATTTTTTTAATACAATTTTCTATTAATGATTATACTGTTAAAAGTTGATCTTTTATTTTATATTTTGAAATTTGTTTATGCATTCTGGCCTTGTATTGCACATATGCTTGTGCGTATTCTGACTGTCTACATACGGCAAGTAACATTTAAGCAGATTGTTCTTACACCCAGATTTCAAATTGAAATGTTGTTTTTAGATAAACTTGGATTTGAATACATCCGGAACTACGCTCAAGTTCCGTGCTCTTGTCTAAAAGAAACTTGCGTGTAATTTGTGTTCGGACTAAAATCAGGCCCCCTTTGCGTAAACCTATAGACTCTTTACTCTCCCGGAAGGTCTAGGAGAATTCTGTCATAGGGGAGACCTCCTGAATTACGTAGAGAGCAGGCAACTGTCCCAGAGAGTACTTGCCTGCTACAAAGTTTACGTAGACATGACGTGAGCTGGAGTCATAAAGTTCCACCCACCTTCCACATCCTCTTTTCCTAGCTTCCCTCCACATCTCCCAGAAGTAAGATAGGAAAGGTATTCAAATAAGAATCTACCGCACCTAGTCGTTCTATCAGTCCTGTTGTCTGGGGATGATGGGAAATGTAGTTTTCCCAGCAGCCACTTGCTGGTCAGTATGTCAGGACTAAAGACAGTGTCCAGGACTATGTTTGTCCAATACCTCCCAGTGCTTCTGACACAGGGGAAAAGTTGATACAGGTAACAAGTATGATGCACAACCCCCTCTGTAGAATCTGTTCATCTCCTCTGTAGACGTTTCACGTCCAGTATAATTGACAATATATAATTGCCTCAGTTTTTTGCAGTTGGCCGGAAACTACAGACACTTTCTGATATAATAGAAACCTATGTCTAATGCTCGTTCCTGATGGAGAAGAGATATTAAATAAAAAACATGTTAAGTATGAGCAACTTATTAGAAAGGGACTGTTGCCTACTTATTTCACTGCCAGAAACCCATACTTGACTACAGGGCCGTAACAAGGGCTGTGCGACAGGGGCGACCGCCCAGGGCGTAACGTTGAAGGGGGGCGCAATTTAGGAATATTTTAGGTTCATCTGGTTAAAATTGAGGGCTAGGTGGGCGGCATTTGTCTTTCTCGCCCCAGGCGCTAGAATTCTAAGTTACAGCTCTGCATGACTACTTTTCCAGAATGTCTCGGACGGGCGAGCAGGCCATACCCCCGCATCTGCCTAATTCCTTGTGAAATCGATGTCGCGATTCTCTGTGAGTCACATGAAGGTGGACCCGCCCTCACGGTGCAATGATGCAAGAGGCAATGTCCCCCATCCCATATTTGACCAGTATGCATCATCATCATTTATTTATATAGCGCCACTGATTCCGCAGCGCTGTACAGAGAACTCATTCACATCAGTCCCTGCCCCATTGGAGCTTAAAATCTAAATTCCCTAACATACACACACACACACACACACACACAGACAGACTATGGTCAATTTTGATAGCAGCCAGTTAACCTACTAGTATGTTTTTGGAGTGTGGGAGGAAACCGGAGCACCCGGAGGAAACCCACGCAAACACAGGGAGAACATACAAACTCCACACAGATAAGGCCATGGTCGGGAATTGAACTCATGACCCCAGCGCTGTGAGGCAGAAGTGCTAACCACTTAGCCACAGCGCTGCCTTTGCATCAATCTGGTTTTGCATTTGTTTGCATTTCCCTTTACAAGGCAGCGCCGCTTTAAATTTAAGCGCTGAAGAGGCTGAACACGCCGGAGATGAAGAATCCGGAGATTCATACATTTACCCCCGGGTGTCTCTTCGATGATAATTCACGTCATCAATAAGTCTAAAGTGAACATTATTGTTGTACAAAAAACAGCAATGTTACTTAATCGGCAGGGGTGGTTATAAAGAGCTGGGAGGTTTGACTTGGTCTGTACTTTTGCACAATGAGCCTCTTAGGATTTTTCTTGCACTTTTAGTTTGTAGAGGCTGCTCCCAAGTGTATAGACAAGAAGTGCACATTCATAGACCATTGAGGAACATCACTTCAAAATTATCTTGTGGTGCCCATCTGGGACCTAATTATATTCCAATCAACCAATCAGAGGAGCTTAACGTGGTCAAGTTAGAAACCGAGAGGCACTATGATAATCTGGGGCATTTGACAAGAAATTCATTTTCATTTGGTAGGACTTAGCATCCAATAATTTCTTATGCACAATTCAAACCATCAATTCCTTACCTTGTACTTAGATTAAGAGCTTTTCTTAATTCACCCATTGTTAGGGCAATTCATAGAGTGGATATTGAACAGAAACAAATGTACATGTGATACATGTAGAATTAGCCATAGCATAAGTCTAATACAAACTAGTGGGATCTACACAGAGACAAGAAAAGACATTCACTTCCTAAATACACATAACAAATAAAAATTATTAAAGAAAAGGACGTATTTAGTAATGTAACTGCAAAAAAACACATCTATTAAACAATTGCTGTTTGGTACATGAAATGTGTATTCCAAAATTCCAATAAACAGATATCGTTATGTACGGTAGTGTTAACATGTCGGCATGTATCAGACACAATATAATTTCTCAATAGTGCGCATAAAATCTCTCAGAATAGTGAAGTGAAAGCTCTAAATGGCCCTAATGTTGCTTTGCTGCACCAAATATGACAGCCAGACCCCGGCAGTAATTAAAACGTTTTTATTCCACTAGAGGGATACACAGCTCTATTTTCTACAGCAAACGGACCACTTATTTCAAAAGTCACTGTTATTACCAACTCTGTCTGCATTTCACATACTTTTATAAGAGTGATGAAACCTCTTCCTGTGTAAGTGATGAAACCTCTTCCTGTGTATGCTGAATATAGATGAATATCAAAAACAATGGTTTTATGTGTTGTATAGACATACTATGGGAAAGTGGGTGTTACGTTGAATCCCGCTCTTGGTTTTACTATGTGATATCATACACTCATCATGTCACCCATAGTTGCCAAATGACCTTCATTTTCTAAATAGTCTGAGGTTTGAAAGGTGAGTCTTCCGAAATTTGTATAACAACGGCATCCAAGAATTTCTTTTTAAAGGTGAACATTCATCCATTAATTGTTGACCCCTCAATCATTAGCGCTCCGACTTTCATCAATCGTTTACCCATAATCCTCCATCATTAATCCAGTTTCATCGTTATAGTTTTTCATTAATTCATTAATATCCTATCATCATCATCCTTCATTAAGCCCTTGCTTCATCATCATTCTCCTTTACCTCCTCATTCTCCGTCATAGACCTTAATTAATCATCATCATCGTCACCATCATCCTCATTATCAAAATCATCATGACAATCATCATAGTCATCATCATCACCATTATCACCATAATCATAACAATCATTATCATCATCATCATCATCAACATCACCATCATCACCACAATCACCATGAGCATCATTCTTCAGCATCCCCTTTCACCATTATCACCATCATGATCCTTTAGCCCCTTTATCATAATATCATCCAACCACCCTCCTCCTCATCACCAGGGCACGATGCTGCTCCAGGCCAGAACTGGTCACAATCCAGAGCCCATCGCCGTTCCTGCCAGATCAGAGAGGAACTACTGGTGGTGGTTAAAGCTAAGAGCTATTATACAGCTCTCTGCTCCACTGCAAAGTTAAATTAAAAAAAGTTAGTAGAAGGATTCAGGATCCGACATTAGTGCGTCAGGTGTGACTCACCCTATGCACACACCTACACTCCATGGTGCACACCCCATGGACACACATATCACAGTAGGATATCAATAATTCTCTATATCTAATGTAACTTCCACCATCTATTCTCATTTTCTCATTATTTATTTTATGTGGGCATTTAAATGTGAGAAATGACATAAACGCCAAGTTTAGAAACATGTTACGATGGGACTTATAGTGCACAAAGCGCACCAGGTCAGGACAGTGCAATGCACAAGCAGCAAACATGTTAAATATGCATTACTTGCAGGCAGCATGGTGGCTTAGTGGTTAGCACTTCTGCCTCACAGCACTGGTCTTATCTGTGTGGCATTTGTATGTTCTCTCCGTGTTTATGTTTATATTTCCTCTCACACTCCAAAGAGATACCAGTAGGTTAATTGGCTGCTACTAAATTGATCCTAGTCTCTCTCGGTCTGTGTGTGTGTGGGAATTTAGACTGTAAGCTCCAATGAGGCAGGGACTGATGTGAGTGAGTTATTATTATTATTATTATTATTATTATCGTTTATTTGTTAGGCGCCACAAGGTATCTGCAGCGCCGTACATGGCACAAACAGTAGACTATACAGGGTAAAACAGTACAGAACAATAAACACAAAGTACCAGAACTTCAGAAACTCCAAGCAGCCAAATACTGTAAAGACGGAGAGGAAGAACAGGTGTGGAGACAGGAGGGGAAAGGGGCCCTGCTCATACGAGCTTACATCCTAAGGAAAGGTAAACAAAATCAGGCACAAGAGGGAGCCAGTGAAGCAAAGGGGAGAGTAAAAAGGAGCCAGGGGAGAAACAGAAGAGGTGAGAGGTTAAGTGGATGGTTGGTAGGCCTTAAGGAACAGGTGAGTTTTAAGTGCCCGCTTGAAGGAGCACAGATTGGGTGAGAGACGGATGGAGCGAGGGAGGTTGTTCCAGTGAAGGGGGGCAGCTCGGGAGAAGTCTTGTATTCTAGAGTGGGAAGAGGTAATCAGAGTGGAGGAGAGGCGGCGATCATTGGCCGAGCGCAGGGAGCGGGCGGGAGTGTGATTGGAGAGGAGGTTAGAGATGTAAGGAGCAGTAGACTGGGAGAGAGCCTTGTAAGTGGTGGTGAGGAGTTTGAAAAGGATTCTGTAGGGGAAGGGGAGCCAGTGTTAGGCAAGACAGAGAGGGAAGGCAGAGGAGGAGCGGCGTGAGAGGAAGATGAGTCTCGCAGCGGCATTAAGTATAGAGCGGAGGGGGACGAGGTGGAAGCAGGGGAGTTCTCTGTACAGCGCTGCGGAATTAGTGGCACTATATAAAAAAGTGATGATGATTACTATCTCTTTCTGGATTCATCTTCCGATTTAAAAGAAAATGTAAACGTGGTAGGATAGCATGGTATATTCTATATATTCTATGAATGCTGTTACCTGTGATCAACTAGATGTCAGCTTAATAGTAAGTAGTGTAGGACTAGCAAGTAAATTAAATATGCCTAATGTTGCTATTGCTGTAAGTCCAAAATGGACCAATCCTGTAAATAATTCAGTTTACCATTTACCAATTAATTAGTAGTAGTAATACATTGCTAGCAAGTAAATTACAGATTAACTAAGCAAGAAATCTATGTTTATATCTAAACCAATAATTATTTCTTGTTAATCATTGGTAAGCACTACGCCTGAATGAAAGCCAACTTGTGGGAATCACTTTCACTGACATGTTTTTAACAATTTTCTAACACAAAGTGTGTTATTAGCATATTTTTTTATTTAATTCAGAGGTGAGGAATTCCCTAACTAAAGCCCAAAACAAAACTTGTAAAGGATTTTTCCTCAGACCACTTTAAAATGAAATGTATATAGCTAAATGTGGGTTTCATATTTTTTTCATTCTTTTTGACAATGAGACTGACTCACCAAGGCATGTACCTGCCGATTTTGAGCGTATCGTACGCAAAATCACTTGCGTATTCCCATTACTGGCAGAAGCGTCTGTGAAGGCAGTCCTGTTCTGTGTACCTGCTAGCGCAAAGAACACTTATTACAGCTGACGATTTCGGGGAGTGAACTAGGCGGGGAAGGGATGTTTTGGGCATCTCAAAGTTACTTGTTTTTCTACTGTATCTCTTGCACCAGCTATAGGGCTAGTCTATGTCCTGATCAGTAGTGATGTCAGTCTCGTATGCATGCTATAACATGTGTTTGCAATCAGGAGCAACAAAAAACACTTTCTAATTTATTTTTTTTACTGTTTTAAGATTAATGCCTTTATTCTTTATTATTATTATTATTATTATTATTATTATTATCAGGTATCAATAAATAACAATTTTTTTCTATTTTCCCGTGCGCACTTTTGTGAATGTCTAGTCCACACAGGTATTGGACGCATCCTGCTGCGTCCGATGTAGTAGCGCACAGCAGACCTCCCCAGATTTCGAAATCACACACATTATTATTATTATCATTTATTTGTTAGGCGCCACAAGGTTTCCGCAGCGCCGTACATAATACAAACAGGAGACCATACAGGGTGACATAGTACAGAGCAATAAACACAAAGTACCAATACTTCAGAACTCCGGGCAGACATATGAGCGAAGATGGAGTAGAAGAACACATGGCTTCCTAAAGATCCGTGCCTTGCTTAATATGGGCGGACACAAAGCCTAAATAGGAATGCGTGCCTGAATGATTCAGGCCCATTGTGTTTACTCTTAATTACCATGCACGCTCAGCCTATAATGTTATCAGTAGCAGTGAGCAGAAATATAAAACTAATTATAACAAACTAAATGTATTTATTGTGATAAATGTTACTTTTTGGTCATGGTCCTATAATAGGACACTGTACTTGTTTATAACAATAAAGGTACGTTTCTGTGTTTTAAACATTTTTTTCCTGAAGTTTGTTTACAGTCCAGCTTAGTGCTGGGATAAGCAAACAGGTTCCAATTTAAATGTATCTCTGGTGCCAACCAATCATAATCACTTGTTAGACATAAGTAGGTACTTATCACCGGGACAAATTGGTAGTGTTTTATGATGCTTATCTAGTCTCCTGGAATGTCCGGGAGGCTCCCGAATCATTTGGAAGAGCACTTGCTCCCCCCTGGATCCTGGGGAGGCGGGGCTGAATGACACGATTGGCGTAATCAGGCCCCCCTCCCACACTTCCACTCTTGAATCTCCCAGAGTTTTGGTAATAAAAGTTGACTAATATACTTTAACACTTGCTGAATAGAGGCATGGATTAGCATCAAACTAATTAGTCCACCACCTACTCTGTGTGGGCAGAGCATATTGTTCTATGTATAAAATAATTCAATACCTGTCCTAATAAACCCTCAGCACACATTGGGTGCTATTCATTACTTTTATGATAATTTCTGGCTCTGTTTTTCTCTGGGTGAATTCCCATCTATATGGCTAATGATCGCAGTCATCACCTACAGAGATTGGCCAAAGCCATTTTTTGGGCTGTACCATTCTCCTATAACAGTGTTGGCTAACCTGTGACACTCCAGGTATTGTGAAACTACAAGTCCCAGCATGCTTTGCCAATATATAGCAGCTTATTGCTGGAAGGGTATGCTGGGACTTGTAGTTTCACAACACCTGGAGTGTCACAGGTTAGCCAACACTGTCCTATAACAATGACTCCTTTGAAATGAGTTGAGAAGTTATTATTCATGAACGTGCAAGCTATCCATTCAACGAGAACACAGCGCTTGTTTATTTTGTTAACCGGTCATGGCATTAGGAGCTTGTGACATGATGGGCTGCGTTCTAATGACTAATGGTTCATCCCACAAAATGGCTTCCATCACAGTGTCTCGGTGGCTGGTATACGGCAATTAATTGTGTTGTTGAACTAATTCTTTGATAATGTTGGAATAAAATGAAGTTTTCTCAGGTCATAAAATCCACCCCAGGGTCCTAGTAGAGTAAAACAGCTTCGGGAACTGGTCCAGATCTATGTATCCTGTTAATATGGGTGTATCAAGGGTCTGAATGATGGGGAAATAAACATCTTGGGGTATATTTACTAAACTGCGGGTTTGAAAAAGTGGAGATGTTGCCTATAGCAACCAATCAGATACTAGATGTCATTTATTTAGTGCATTCTATAAAATGACAGCTAGAATATGACTGGTTGCTATAGGCAACATCTCCACTTTTTCAAACCCGCAGTTTAGTAAATATACCCCCCTTCTGTCAAAGATTTCAAGTAAAATAAAAAGGGACTGTCCTGGGAAAAATTGTACAAATGGGAGCCTAAGTTTAAAGAGAAGCATCGCAGAACCATGGCCTATATACAGCTGCTGAGTACTTTACTTGAGAAACTTTGTTCTAGTTGTAGGTATTAAAACAACATCACATGGAGCTGTATGTTTACACTGGAACTCAGCACTCTGATGAGAGCCAAGAAGGCAAATAGCCCAGAAGCCTCTCTGCTACACATTCGCCCTCAGGGCAGAAGGAGAAACAGGTCTAAGGAAGTGAAAAGAGGCAGATCCGGGATAGTTTGTTATTGTTCAATAAATTTATTGCACATGGCTCTACCTAGCAGATTTATCTTGGATCGGGGCAGCCAGATTCAAAATGTATTATGCAACATACAATTTATGCATTTATTACATCCTGTCATGCGCTAGACATGAGTGTGAGTGAATAGAATGAAGTGACAGAACGGTGGCTTCGTGGTTAGCACTTCTGCACTGGGGTCATGATTTCGATTCTCGACCATGGCCTTAACTGTGTGGAGTCCGTATGTTCTCCCCGTGTTTGCGTGGGTTTCATCCGGGTGCTCCTGTTTCCTCCCACACTCCAAACACATACTGGTAGGTTAATTAGCTGCTATTAAATTGACCCTAGTCTCTCTCTGTGTGTGTGTGTGTGTGTGTGTGTGTGTGTGTGTGTGTGTGTGTGTGTGTGTGTTAGGGGATTTAGACTGTAAGCTCTAATGGGGCAGGGACTGATGTAAGTGAGTTATCTGTACAGCGCTGCGGAATTAGTGGCGCTCTATAAATAACTGATGATGATGATAATCTACGTGATATTCCCAAAATGTTATTTTGTGCTCCAACCTTCTTTCCTAATACCTAGAAGGTGATGTTAACTGCTATCTTAAGTGTGCTCTGGGCAGGGATAGATAATTAATTAATTTATATAGGTAATTAAATATTGAAAATTGTTATGTGAAAAGAGCTATAATTAAATGCAATATCTACCAGCCCCATCTAACAAGTATTCAATGCAGATTATTCTCACAGCCTCTATAACATACAGAGCACTTTCTAATGACCAATATAGAATACATAGAGCATTCTATCAGCCTCTATGCACTACATAGATCATTGTAGTAAAATATATGCAATACAGAGAGCATCTTAATAAGCAATATACAATACAGAGGTCATTCTAAAAAGCTTACCTTTCCACCACTTAGGGCTAGATTTACTAAGCTGCGGGTTCGAAAAAGTGGGAATGTTGCCTATAGCAACCAATCAGATTCTAGCTGTCATTTTGTAGAAAGCACTAAATGAATGAAAGCTAGAATCTGATTGGTTGCTATAGGCAACATCCCCACTTTTTCAAACTCGCAGCTTAGTAAATCTAGCCCTTAGTGTCACAGAAAGACAAGAGACCCTAGAATAAAAATAATGGATTCTCCTTTTAAGGTGATCTCCAGGGTCAAAATATAAGCAAATTAAAATATAATAAACAAATTCTCAACCTAATAGCCTTATTCCTAAATCCTTACATAGCTGTAAATCCTGAACCTAACATTACCCTAAGCCTTAGTCCAAGACAGTCTTCTAACTGTAGACTAAACATTCTAAGCTATGTGAATAGTCTGTCTGGGCTACTGGTAATAATACTGACCCATAGCGTTTAATGGTCTAAGAGATTAGTTACTGATCCCAAAGAGATGTTAGCCAGGAGATGCTCATTGGAAATGAAGAATAGAGGAAGGTTCTTCTTTTATTTGTGAGCTTAATCTCATGCAATTAATTGCATAACACACAGTGTTTTCTTTTCATATTGATCATATGGAATTGAATTGCTCAACAGTAAGTCACCAGTGTTTGCTGAGTCTCGTTGCTTATTCAGGCGAGTGTAATCAGAATAGGATATATATCAAAACTACTCAAGCAGACATGAGGCTCATTGATGCATGCATGTCCTCGTGTTTCAGGCTTACCTGTGGATTACATGGCAGCTCGTCAGAATAGCACTGATCCCAGTGTTGGAGTAATTTTCGCAGTAGTTTGCTCGTGTTCCATTTAGAACTTGTTGTGAGCAAATTGTCTGATTAGCATAATCCCTGCAGGCCCTTACATTGGTCGATCTGGGGCAAGGATTAACGCCAAAGTAGGTAACAGCACTCTGCATCTATTTTATGCGTTGTTCATTAGTTTAACGCTAGTCTGTGCCACTGACCTGCCAGCAGTGGTGGAACTACCATTGGTGCAGCAAGTGGGGTGCACCGGGGGCCCATGAAGATAATAGGGCCCGATGCATGACAGTCGCAGAGGGTTGGAGGCCCCGGTTCCCTTCTCCCTGCTTCCCTGCACTGGGGCCCAAAGCTTCCCAGTTCCGCCTGTACCTACCAGTATTATTTACTGACATAATCTCTATCATAAACTTTCGCTGTACCGGGAAATATTAGGGCCTGTTTTTCGTCCAACACCCAGCACCAGTAGATGAAGGAGTCTTCAATTTTATCAACACACTTTATATGTACAGTACAAATGTTATTTTATTCTGATGTTGTCATTCTATACTACCTCCTTACCGCGTTTGCAGTACATGTCTATTTTGGTTTGTATGATGTAACGGTTTGTTCTGATATGATGCAGGACTGCTTCTAGCTTCATGACACAAAAGTGGGTGATGATTACACAGATGAATGTGTCCCCCAAATGTTCACAAACCCTTACACCTCTTATGATATTACTGAAAAGCTTAAATGGATGGGTAACAAATGAGTCCCTTTACATTGAACAGCAGATTCTCAAATCAGGTCACCAGGTGCAGTTATCAATAGATGACTTGTGTCTGGTGATTCTCAATATTACTTAATATGGAAATGCTACTTAATAACAAAAGGAATTGTGTTACCATTTACTATTATATTTCAAAATAAAACTATATTGGTCTTTCCATTAATTTATTAACCTTAGTAAATTAATTGATATATACCAAGGCTTTTTGCAGCAAAGTTACTGGACCATAAAAATGTCTACCTGATAACATACAATGGGTGCATTGACAAAATCTGTTCTACTAATAATGTTGTAGAAAAAGGGCATTACAGCCAATCAGAGTCTAGCTGTAATTTCTCTAGTACGGCTTATAAAATGAAAGCAAATATCTGATTGATTGCTATAAAAAACTTACACTTAAAAACCTTGGCATGTTTGAGTGAAACGTTTTTTTTTTCTCTCTCATTACTATTCATTATTTTTTCAGAGCATGTCAGATGATAGATTAAATCACTGCATTCCAAAAGTGGCTCCTACTTTCCTGCACTGCAAGACGTAGAAAAAAAAATGGTATTACAGTACTAGTGTTTGATGGGTGCTGGTGGTGACCCATTGCTCGGAAGCACTAGGCAGGATCACAGTGGGGGACATGGCCTGGGCCATCTTAACAACATTATGGGCCCCCGGGCAAAGCAGTGCACTGGGGCCCCTGCATATAAATATAGATATAGATATAGATGTATAGAGATACAGATATAGAGGTAGGGATAGATAGATGCACTTGCTCAGTGACCCTTGAAGGTTTTTTTTGCAGGTTTTTTCTTTTGCAGGATTATTTATTCTACTTAAGAGCCCTGCCTACGGGGCCCCCTTGCCCGTCTGGCCCCCGGGCACCTGCCCATCATGCCCAATGGAAAAGATGGCCCTAGACATGGCAGGTCCCAGCGTGACGTATGGTCACATCCCCTTATTTGGTGCCTACTTTGCCCCGATTCCCCAATTTTCAAAAGTTGGGAGGTAATTCATAGGTAACATCTTTTCACTATACACATTTCAATACATCTATATCTCATTCAAATACAACATAATAGAATAAAATAATTTGATTGCTATTTTTTCTTGTTGCTTCAACAGATGCAAGAGCTTTGTGTAATAGTTATTGGTTGTGTAAGTTCCTAATATACAGAAGTGGCTTGATGAAGAAATAGAATACGTTATTAAAGTATTGCACTTACCAGAAAAATGTACAATGTCACAAGCAACATATGGAAATTGCAACGGTGAAGAAGGTAGTGTGGCCATAGGTGCAAATTTCATAGGGCTCATTTGCTAATAGTGCATTTAGATGCTAACATTTGCTCTGCATCCTAATAATCAAGCAGACACTTACTTTCATTGTCTAAATTGATAATTGGTTTGCACATAAAAGCAATGTAAATGATCCATTACGATATTAATTTCATCATGTGATATCAGGAATCTGCTTTTGTGCAAATGAAACACAATCAGGGAAATATACTTCAAAAAACCCAATGGGAGTGCAAATTTAGTTATTCATAAATGACCTTTAGCGCTTGTACACATGGTTCCTGAGTCATTAAGGAGAGAAAGGCAAAAGAAGGAGCAAATTTGCTCCTGGACAAACCATGTTACAGTGCAAGGGGTGTAAATTAGTTTATTTTTTTTTCACATAAGTTAAATACTGGCTGCTTTTTCATGTAGCAAACAAATACATGATAGCTTTATGTTTGCAAAGAAATTTAAAGTTGATCTAGGACATGCCCTACCCCAACTATAAATCTGTCCCCACATTTTAAATTTACCTCCCCCTACAATGCAACATGGTGTTGCCAAGGTGCAAAGTTACTTCTTTATTATGCTTTGCTCTCCTTAATGATTCAGGCTCATGGATGTTAATTTTACCCATTTACAGCGTGTTTTTAAAGCCTATGAAAGACACATAAATCCTGAACAAAAGCAAATCACAAGATCGCTTTGCATCAGTTTCAACATGCACACCTGTGCGCTTTGTCAAGTTAAGTGACTCTGAAAGACCCTGCTATTGGTTTGTTCATCCTGTTGTTTTAGCGTATGTCAGAACTGGGAGCAAGTAGAGAGGATCCTCATCTTTGTCACTCTCTAACATCAAAGAGTATTGCTCTTGCCCAAGGTGTAAAGTGTTTCATTGTTATAGATCTACCGCTAGAATAATCTTCTTCTATAGCAAAATACATTTTTGATAACAAAACGAAACAAAACTTTATTAGTCCAAGCATCAGCAAATAAACGCGCTGATCTGCTTCTAAAGACTGAGGTCGTAAGTAGGTGGACAGAGGATTCCTTTGTCTCTGGTGTTGCAAATTCACTCAACATTACCCAAAGGAGATACTGCAAAATCCTGACGAAGGTGGAGGCACTGCGCAGAAGATATTAAAGTGAAGGTTGATGTTTGGTAAAAGTAAAGTACATACCCTGCTTCTCACACATATAAATTATAAATTTAAAGCAACACATCTTTCACAATCCATACCAAGTGAAATACTACAATTGAACTTTATTTCATAAGATATCTGAAAATATAGAACTTGATGTCTATAATAGACAAAGTAAAACAGATGCTTCAGATTAACAAAAAACTGTTTTTTTTCCAGAAGAAATTCTCTTCCCAAACAAACCTCCAGAATATCAAGTACGGAAAAAAGGAAAACCGCACACCATGCCAAAGAGGAATAAAAAATTCATACCTACTAGAATAGATACTACAGGAGGAAAATGATGAACAATAAAAATATAATAAACATAAAAAAGGCAATTTTAATTTGAGTGATTTCAAAGATGAGTATCAAAAATGTGCTGTGGACTTCAGATGAAACGTGTTAGAAACCACAACAAGAGGAAACCTGGAGACCCGCAGAGCAATGGCACCCTGATTCTGCTCTCCCCCCCCTCCCCCACCACAGTTGCACTATGCAAGCAGAGCTCACGTACTAGCCCCAGCAGCTGTGAAATAGCACCTGTCACTCAGCATGTTCTCCTTACATACACCATACCAATATGACCCCCTCTACCCAATACACATACCACCTTCTCAAAATAGAACCTTAATATTACTACCCCACTCACCCCTGAATATCCAGTCAATTTCATATTACAATTTTCTAATTTAATTCATATTAACCTCATTTACAGAACATCCCTACCTTCCTTAACCCCATTACGCCACTCACCGCAAGCTAACCTAAGTTACACAGGGTTAGCCTCCTTGTCCTCCTCTGCCCCCTCCCTTCCACATTCAACTCACAAATACCCCCTCACATACATCACACCGGAACCCCAACTGCTCTCTTAAGAGCACATATTCCTCTTGATTGGAGCTATTGGCAAAAGAGTATAAAACCCTCCTTCCATAAGAGCTGGAAAGGTGACATCTGAGAGAGAGTTTTGTGGAAAAGACCTAAAACAGTCGATCCACCGGAGTATACCTATAAAGTGGTGCTTGTATGGGACTATCCAGCTCAAACCTCCAAAGGGAATTAAGAGCATGGGGCATTCTAGTTTAAGTTAGGATGCCCAATAGTGATAAGGTACTGGGTGTGAGCAAGGTAGAATGAATGGTAAGGTATGTAGCCCACAATCGGTGTGAGTTTCAGTAATCTGCATTTCTGTAAGGCTATTGGATGCAGTGGAGGCCCATAGACAGGAGTCTGTAATGGACTATTTACTAGAGAGACGAAGGATTCCTCCAAATTGGAGATGACGTTGTGCACAGACTGGCTACATAAAGGAGGGAATGCGCAAGTGATTCAGGTAAAGGAGTAAACTGAAGAACAAAATGTCATTAATCATGACTGATAGGCTGGGTATTTTGTATATTACCCAGGTCTGGATAGAACCAAAGTAAAGAAACGCATTAAGGCCATTATGTCACTGGGCCTCTTAAGGTGCTGTGCTGTGTTATTTAAGTTGCTTGTTGTTGTTGGTGGAGAGCCACGGGTCTTTTTAACCCAGGGGAAAGAGGGAGCTCGGCAGGCATGGACAGGCTGGTTTGTTTATATAGTTCAAGTTTAATTGTACATTGAACTGAGTGTATATATGGACTACCCTTCTAAGACGTCTGGAGCCTGACGTCTATGGATTTGTATAGCTTGTGTTAATATCTTAATAAGATGTATTATATGGTCTGCAGGATAACACAGAGAAACAAAGCACTCAGGGTGCAGCCTAAATAATCTATTCACAACTATGCTCATTATTAGGGGATGGATGTAATGATGTTTGTGTTGTTTTATACTGTTAGCCAAAGTTTTATTTAGCAATGTATTACATTTATTCATCTGATGAATGAATTTATTATTTAGATGTTAAGCTGTTTGCTGCTATAAGTGTTCTTATGTGTGTTGATCAAATGTGAGGGCTTTGAGAGAGCCTGGTTAGAGTAATAGCCCTCTAGGCCATGTCTGTAACCTTTGGGTTGAATGAATAAGGAAGATGTCCCGTGGGAGAGAGGATACAACCCCACCCCGGGGCATAATGGATTGTGTGTAGTGGGATCAGGGTTTTTTTTTTTTAAAAGATGCCTACTTTGCTTCCCATGCTGTTTGGTTCAATTTGAGTCACATACACACAAATGCATGTGGGAGATAGAATGAGTTCACGTTCATGCCTCTTCGAGTTATTCCTGAACGTGACTCTCCTTGTGTGTTGAGACTTATGCTCTAAAACCCAATTCAACTGTAGAGAGACTGATAAATGCTGAGTTTGTTGACAGTTGAGCGTAAAGCTAACCTAAGTTACCAGAGAGAGGCCACAGAACCCAATGAATACCATGAAGATCAAGAGGTATGACCAACAAATGAGAATTTGATTGATGCAGAGTGCAGTGAAATTGACCTGTCTGGGAATCGATTCCTGAGGGCTGGAAGTCCTGATTCAGGAGGCCGCTAACAGGGGCATGTGAAGCAAATCTGACTTTGTGAGATACCCAAGTGTGACAGCTAACAAGGCACAAAACCTGATGGTGGCTCAAAGCACAGGACAATATAGAGCTGTGTAAAGGGGATAATGTAGTTCTAGAGACAGAGTTATAGTCCCAAGTGAGAGAGTGTCAGTTCTTGTGACCAACTGTGTGAACTACAAAGGACTGTGTTGGAAGGAAGAAATAAATGATAAACATGTGCATTTTTTTAATCAAGAGAGATGGTCTAGAGCCCATTGCTTTCAGTAACTGTGTGTTCTATGCTACCCCACCACAGAGCAGAATGATTTGACACCATTGTTTCAAAGCTCTATAGGTACCTATGTAGAAATATAAGATAATCAGATACCAAAGACTTTTGCAGTCAGAGAAATAGAAGACTCCAGTTGTGGCTGGACTCTCCACTGATGGTCAAACAGAGGTTTATTAAGTTTGCTGGGACTTGCAGTAAAGAAACACGGCCCATTCCTGATGCAAAGTTACTGATTGAAGACAGTGAGAAAAGTTTCTCACCTTGCTTTAAGAAAGAAATAGCTCAGTGGGCTAGTAGTCAGTTTCTTTGCTTGCAGTGATAGAGGAGGATCTGATTTAAATCCACTGTCTGGTTTCATTTTAGTAAATTAAATGTTGCAGCAGGCTGAATGAAGACATTGAGAAAGGTGAGCTCAGTTGACAAGTAGTTATAACATCATTGTACCTAACTTAAATATTTGTCTTTCTCACTAACTGTCCCAAGTGTGAGGAGGCCCCAAAGGTCTCTCTTTAACCATTACCACAAACTGCCCCCAACCGCGATTTGTCTGTTGGAGAGGTGACCACACCAAAATCAGCACTTGTCACCTTCCCCTTTCTATAGTCCTTGAAATGTACAAACCCCCCACAAAACAGAATTAATTGACACCATTGGTTCAAAGGTCTGAAGGTACCTATGTAGAAATATAAGATAATCAGATACCAAAGGCTTTTGCAGTGAGAGAAATAGAGGACTCCAGTTGTGGCTGGACTCTCTCCACTGATGGTCAAACAGAGGTTAATTGAGTTTGCTTAGAGTTGCAGTTCAGAAACATGGCCCATTCTTTATATAAAGTTACTGATTGAAGACAGTGAGAAAAGTGTCACACATCTTGCTTAAAGAAAGAAATGGCTCAGCGGGAGAGTAACCAGGTTATTTATTTGCAGTGATAGCGGAGGTTCTGGTTTGAATCCCTGTCTGGTTTCATTTTAGTAAATTGATTGTTGCATCAGGCTGATTGAAGACATTGAGAAATGTATAACTTAGTTAAGTTGACTAGTAGTGAGGTGCCCATGGACAGTCATAGTAGAGGCCCTGCTTTGAATTCCAAGTGGCTTCCTTTTTAGCACATTTTATATTGGAAGAGGCTTGATGAAGTCCATGAACTCCAACAAATGTTCTAGCTTGGTGGCCCAGTAGATGGGTAATCTGTGGTGTATATGTCTTCCCTTGTTTGAATCCCTGACCAGGTAACATTTATAGCACCTTTGATTTTGCTCCAGGCCCCTTGATAGTATTGGTAAAAGTCTCACCGCTGCTTACATTATGTACTGGCTGAGTTGACTATTAGCAAGATTGCTCACTGTGATGTTGGAGGTCCCAGTTTGAATCCCCAGACAGGCTTGATGATCTTTCCTATATCATTAACCTGCTCAGTGGGTTCTCTCCTGGTAGTGATGATGTGTTAACTTGTTTATCTAGGATTATTTAATAAACTTGACTGTTGTGTATAAAAGTATTAACAGTCAATGTATGAAAAGACAACTCCTTCTTACATTATTAATTTGTCACTAGACTTCTTTTTTTCTGAATATTGCCCGCTAACTTATGCCCTGAATGTGAATAAAGGAAGTCCATCCTTCAGGTAAGGAGGAAGAATCTTCTCCATGTCATGAACCAGCCTGGTATACCAACCAATGTACAAAGGGGATCTGAGCCAAGAACTCGGCCATCTAACAACAGGAGAGCACCAGGCTACTATTCATCTGAGAGACAGAACAGAGGTTATAAAGTGGGGCACTCTAGGATACGAGGTTAATGGAGATGTGTATGATAAAAAGCAAATCTTTATTGGTATATGTTAAAATACACACATCCTAGCAAAAAGAAAGCTACGCGAAATAGTTAAAAGAAAACAAAAATAGTGAAATTAAAAGTTGCAAATCAACTGCAACAATCGCTCTATGGTCAAAATTCTTAGAGCTAATAAATCATATAATATGATATAAATTAAAGGGTCAGTGGGCAAATATCAGGTTCTAATGCAGAGGTATATTTGTAAAAATATCTATCCTCTGTCTATCTTATCATAATGGATACCATAGACTACCAAGTCAAATATTCTCCTTTGAATTAGAGCCCTAATCACTGTCCTGAAACAATTCTCAAGGACAGAAATATAGTATACTCAAGTAGTATAGCTGGTATATGTCAGTTATATAATATGAGCATTCCATGGAAATTATTCCATTATGATAAGATAGACAGAGGATAGATATTTTTACAAATATACCTCTGCATTAGAACCTGATATTTGCCCACTGACCCTTCAATTTATATCATATTATATGATTTATTAGCTCTAAGAATTTTGACCATAGAGCGATTGTTGCAGTTGGTTTGCAACTTTTAATTTCACTATTTTTGTTTTCTTTTAACTATTTCGCGTAGCTTTCTTTTTGCTAGGATGTGTGTATTTTAACATATACCAATAAAGATTTGCTTTTTATCATACACATCTCCATTAACCTCGTATCCTAGAGTGCCCCACTTTATAACCTCTGTTCTGTCTCTTCTTGTTACCTATACATTTTTAGGTTATAGGGTGCACCTTTCAGCGATTCTGCTGATTTCAATGACAATATATTATCAATTATAAACTGATCTATATAGGATACTTGGCTATAGACCTAGTGCGGTTGTACTCCCCCCCCTTTTTTTCTACTATTCATCTGAGCCAACACATGGTATAAGCAAGAGGAGGAGGTTTTTTTCAAAGCCTTCAACAAGCTAGGTGTAAACACCAAGGTACAAAACCAATAGCAGTTTGTGGATTCAAACTAAGCCCTCAATCATCTCTACAAGCAGAGAACCACACTACGCATCCGCTAAGCCACCCTAAGCTTATGCAAGTGATCTTCCTCGGTGTCATAATTCATCCTGGTGCATCAGGAAATGTAGTTAAAATAAGCCAGTCTTGGGGTTCAAACCAGAGACTCAACCATTAGCTGCAAACAGAGAATCTGGACACGAGTGTACAAAGCCAGCTTGCTTGGTAGGTATGGAGGCTGATTATGCTCAATGTCATCAACCAGCCTGCAGCAACATTCAAGGTACTAACAGAATACTGTCTGGGGAAACATAAACCAGGACCTCAAAATCTCTGTTAGTAGAGCACATGGGTACTAGTCCAGTGACCCAGCACAGTATCTTTAGGAGGTAAGACGTTTCTAAATGTCACCAAGCATGTGCAATATCCTAATATCCTACTAAAATGATACCTGTCTGCAGATTCAAACCTGGGACTCTACTGGCAGTGGCTTGTTGGGTCAGTGCATGCAATTTTCCCAATGTCACAAACCAGCCTGGTGCAACATTCATGGTAGTAGGAGAGAACACACCTGGGGATTCAAGTAACAGGTTCCACCATCACAGCCAAATTAGTACACGGCTTCTAGACATCTCCATCATAGCCAGGTGAGTACTGGGCTTCTAGACACCTAAGCTAGCTATTGCCATCAGTGTTTCTGGATAATTTTCTCAATGTTATCAACCAGCCTGGTCCAACCTTCAAATGCCTAAAAATGAAACCTGCCTTAAGACTCAAACCAAGAACTCTTTCATTGCTGTCAGTAGAGCACCAAGCTACTAGTTCATCAATTCTGCTTGTTTGCTATGTTAGTGCAGAAACTTTTCTTAATTCCATCAATTAGCTTAGCTTCTCAATGCCATCAATGAGCCTAGCTTCTCAATGTCATCAGAGACTAGTGTAACATCCAAGATACTAAAAGGAAGTTTACTTCAAAAATGAAACTAGAGCCTCTACTACTGCCTGTGTATTTAAACCTGGATGGAGTTATCTTACTCCTTTCTGCTACTCAGCTAGTAGCTCTCCAGTCTCCAGCAGAGATATGGCTGTGTTAGGCACAGTTCACTGAGCTGAATGTGGAGAACAAGGGTGCCCCAATTATACAGGACCAGACGGTACAACGAGAGACAAATTCAACACCTTGAACTCTTTGTCATGTTCCTCAAACAATTAATGAACAATTTTTGCAGTGTGGCAGGGCGCATTATCCTGCTGAAAGAGGCCACTGCCATCAGGGAATACCATTGCCATGAAGGGGTGTACTTGGTCTGCTATATTGTTTTGATAGGTGGCACATGTCAAAGTGAATCCACATGAATGTCATGACCCAAGATTTCCCAGTAGAACATTGGTCAGAGCACCACACTGCCTTCCCCAGCTTGCCTTTTTCCCATAGTGCATCCTGGTGCCATCTCTTCTGTTTCCCTTTCTAGCCATGCAATGTGTTCTATTAATCATTTCTTGTAGCTGTGGTTAATAAAGTACTTAATTTCTGTGCCTGTATTTCGAACTCACAGTGAAACAATTAGACTTCACGTACATATGATGTCCCACTGCAACAAACAGTATGTGGGGCATGACAAATATCCAAAAAGTACTACATTATCAGACGTAGGTTTGAGTTAACCACCTTCTTGGAGGACACCTTAAGAAGTGTCACCCATAAAGATCAAATCCTTTTTATAACTATAACAATAAATGTCATTTTAAAAGAGTTTTCTCTCCCCAAACTGAAGAACCCGCTTCCACAATCCAATATATTGATATACGACGTGGTCAAGGCATTGCAGAAGACCAACCGACATTGGGATGTTACCTGTTTCCCTCAATACTATATATCCTCTGATTAAATATATTTGCATATTTCCATGTTAAGACTTATTTCTATCCTTAGCAATCGTTTTTAGAATGATGTCTCTGTACAACAGCTTGAAACATGACAAATTTTTGCAAAATTTGGGCAAAATTGTGACAGGGAGAAGTATAAACTGAATATCATTTAAAAATATAAAAGAGTAATTGTTCTCCAAAGTAAAAGGAAAACATGAAAGAAAAATGTAAGGTTTCAATCCTGACGTATTCCATTGGTAAAGGCTGAAGACAATGAGTCATCATTGGGCGGGTGCTTGAGGACAAGCAAGTAGAAGAGACATGGATGGCGACTTGCACAGACGTGACAGCTCCCTCCACCTGTACATCATCACCCTCATTAGCGTTCGTTCACGGGTTGGTGCAAATGGTGAATGGTTTCCTAACACCCCTTTATGATGACATTGTCTCCATCAAGTAGTTGGGCATGGCATTTGATGACACAATTGGCGTCATCACAGCACATCGGTACCCACTTTGCAGGCAGGTGAGTACCCATCTGAGAGATCTCACAATAATAAGGGAGTCTTCCTGACTTTTGGGCAAGTCAGGGATTAGCAGGGCTGGAGGGAGGGGGACATCTGCCCCCCAGTCTGGTCCCATACTGGGGTGCCTTGGGCCAGTACAGTGGGCTACCTGCGTTGTTTCTAATAGGCTGCAGAGCCGAGTCTCGCCCCCCCCCCGACCTATAATCTGCCAGCCAGCCCCTGAGCACAGTAATCAACAATGTATTTGCAGCTTTCAGTAAAATAACCAAATGCTGAAAATTAGTTTCAGTGATGCTCAGAATCACTCCATTCTACTTGCTGTCTACAGTCTCTGCTCTGTTTCTGTTATTCCCGGAGTTTCCTCCTGTAACCATGTCCTGACTGACACTCTCTTTATATTTAATCCTGTTCTTTCAGATATTTCTTGTAATTCAGTTCTCATGGATTTCCCCCTCCTACCTCTTGACAGCAATGTTTGCAAAACTTCTTAAAACTAATGGTGCTTTGTTCTTCCTTCCTCTAGATAAGTGAGTTATGCAAGACAAGGCATGTGTGTGACTCCTGTGTGAGATATGAAACCCTACAGTGCTATTCATATAAGAACGGAACTCTTTGCATTCTGTAACAAACTGAAATTCTGTGTATTTCTGTTTTTATGGTCTTTTATGTGCAGAAAACTGTGTGATTATGTGTAATTATTTTACTAATTATGGGCATTACAACAGCACGGTATATTATTGGACAATATTATTGTTGACAAGAACCAGCGGCATTGGTGGTAGATGTGAAGCCAAAAACACTTTTGTCTTATCCAAGTTAATTGGTTTATTTTGAACAGTAGTAACAGTTAATCAATTTATCATCAGCATTTATTTATAGAGCGCCAGCAAATTCTATAGCGATTTACAATTGGGAACAAGCAGTAATAAAACAATACTGGGTAATACAGACATAGAGGTAAGAGGGCCCTGCTCACAAGCTTACAATGTATGGGACAATGGGAGTTTGATACACGAGGATGATGGAGGTTGATCAATTGCAGGTACAGATATTTAATGTCAGTCAGCAATGAGGCAATTGGCTTTACACTTATATATTTATATAGAGTCAGACAGTTTATAGAACGTTACATGGCATACTGGACGTCCGTGCAGTATATCTGTGGGCAGAATCTCTTTATAATGTATATTGGAGCCTCTGGTTGCTTTATCTGATGTTCCCAAGGACTCTTATACATATATATGAGGAGCTTCTGAAGACGCGTCCAGGCAAGTCAAGGGTCTCTGGAAGAACAACGGGAAAGCCGAACTTCCGGTTCGTGCATGCACAATAGCATGATGCTGACAGCTGAAGGCTGCCCCACTTCCTGTCCTCACTAGACCACCAGGGATAACAACATGAAGTAAGGAGACGGACCGTAGCACTCTTTATTAGCTCCCCCCTCGCCTAGTGGTGTCTCCTGTTACAAGAGAAACATATACTTTACTAAAAACATTTTCTGATAAAGTCTCATTCCTGTAACAAGAAAAAATGGATTAGCCAAACGATAGCATGCTATCAGTGAGATATACCAACATAAATCAATCATGCACTTCAGTCCACATTTTAACAGGAACACGTTTAACAAGTGTGATGCCAGTCCTTTTGTTAGCATATTACAGGCATTATCCTCACTTGCTATGTAACTCACACCCATGGACTTCCTCTCCACTAACTCGTGAATAAAGTGATGTCTTACGGCAATATGTTTTGAGTGTCCATGGTGTTTTTATTATCACACTTTATGTTGATAGTCTCATCCAGACAAAGAAGACCTAGTTGGCATAAAGTCTCCTTTAGCCAAAAAGCTTCCTTTGCCGTTTCCGTAAGTGCCATATACTCCACCTTGGTGGTGGATAGGGGAGCAGAGGGTTGCTTCCTGCTTGCCCAGCTGATGACTGACCTGCCAGAATAAGCAGATATCCCATGTATGAACGAAGGTCATCCTCATCTGATCCCCAATCGACATCATAGAAAGTCTCTAAAGTTGAATTTTTAGATTTTGTAATTTCCAACTTTCAGAGCTTGTACCCTTCAGGTATCTCAGAAGTCTTTCAACTGCAATCCAGTGTTGTCTCCTAGGATTGATGGCAAACTGACTCAGTAACACACAGCATGTGTGATGTCATGGCGAGTCCAACACTAGCGTACATTAAGCTTCCAACCAGGGGAGGGCTGGTAAATTTTAGCCCGGGGGGCAAGACTCATCTCAGCAGACTATTAGGAACATTTTAATGGAAAAAAATTGCAGGTGGCCCAGTGACCCAGCCCAAGGTAGCCCACTATGGGGGTAGATGCCCCCCTGCCCACCAGCCTAGACAGCCCCCTTTTCCAGGGGTTTGGTAAGGGACATGTTTCATCTTCTCCATTCCTCGCTGCTTGTTGGTGGCATTACTTTTGTCATTTTTAAGCTGTTGTCTATGGGTGTATTTACTGGTTTTGCATCAGACATACCATATTTTGCAAGTATGGCCTCAATGTTGGTCTGTTGATCGACTGTGACAGCGCCTGTTTTCAGGTTTTGTACAATTCACATGCCTAACAATGTATTTGCAGGGCCTAGATCTTTCAATCAGAATTTTTGCTTAAACAGATTGTTTACATTGTTGATATGTTTTTTCTTGACCTGCTAGCAGTAGATCATCTATGTACACCATCATCATCATCATCCACTATGATGAATAATATTTCTTCTATAGTTTTACGGTGTAAATAGTGTTCAGTCTCTGACCTAATAAAGTCAATTTTTTAGCCCATATAGGGATTTCTTTAGGAGGCAGACTTTCCCCTCCTGGAACACATTATCTTTATAATGTTCAGGTTTTGGCTTCATCAATCAGTGTCATGAAGTAACTTGATTTGACCTCCATTGGACCACACACATCAGTATGTACTAGAGCTAGTGGTAATTCAGCCCTAGTTGCTGATTTTGGGAATGGACATCGGGTTTGCTCCAGTGCTGAGAGGCAGAAGCGCTAACCACTAAGCCACCGCACTGCCCATCTCCAAACACGAGACCTTGTTTTGCAGCACAAAGTGAATTAAATGAGATCTGGAGACGCGATTTTAGTTAGGCATCCTTGTTTTGTTGGTGGGAAGGCTCACAGAATGTCCTCTACTCAAAAGGACTTGTATTCTGTGGGTACTCAGGAGGTTTTGGCAATTGGGAGCCATCTTTTACTTTTAATGGGGCGTATTTTTCACCTTCCAGGCCCATTTACGGCTTTTTTTATAGACGTATATCAACCCATGTAATAAAGGCATTCAAACAAACAAAACTGACACATCCTAATTCCCCCTCACTTATAAATAACTTAAACCAAGCAGTATTCCAGGAAAAAACGGGAATGATTAAATTAATGAAAGGGTGGTTCTAAAGTATGATAGACCTTAATATCAATGCTTACACTCTTTCCATCATGCGCATTTCCTGTCTGTCCCATCCCACAAAAGTTAGTGACTGATTTTCCCGCGGACAGTTTGAAGCACTAGGAAGTGGGCGTACACCTATGAATGCGCTAGGTGAACATTTACACATTTGTGAATTACCTTTAATGTCTCTTAGTAGACTGAACAACCCCCAGGAGCCAGGCAGCCCCAATATGCTTAATGACTCAGTAATGTCACTAATTCCAAGTTAATTGTCTGTAGTGAAGCGGAATATTGGTTCAGCTTTGAAAACAACTGTATCCATTTTGTCCACTTTTAAAAAACAAACGAGTTATTAGCGTAGATTTCTTGGAATTAGATTTTTAGGAATAAGTAATGACAATATTGATTAACAATAAACGATGTTTCAGTATGTAATCTGTATAACCTGAATGCTGTAGTTTAAAGGATGTTGAAAATCTTGATTAAACACTTCTTGCGTGAGATTTGTTTGTTTTTGACAAAACTTCAGTCATGTTTGACTACATTTCAGCACTCCATTTTTTTAATACTAAAACCCAACTTTTTAACTCTCGCACTCAGAGAGGACACTTAACAAAACAACCAGACAGATGATGCATTTTACCTGACTTGCTGTGATCGATGACCAGTTTTATGCAGCTCTGTAGTGGGAGGGTTAAGGTTAGGGGATACTTGACATTCCATCAGAGTTAAATCTATTGTATAGCCCTTCCCTGTGTGGGTCTGGAGCCAATTTGAGTACAAGGAAGGTGTGTGTGACAGACAGGTAAGGGTTAGAACTTATCTTTTAACAGAAAACTCTCTGAAGATGAAGGTGGTCACGGTTTTCATGCTATCCGCAGCCCTGGCCCTGTGCTACTGCTGGACCGCTCAGGGACATTACAGATCAGGTAATTTGCACCCAGAGGACAGATAACTGTAGGAATAACTTAATGACATTTTCAACTTTTCTGTGTCTAAAGTTCGGTCCTGAGTGGCCAGGTACACCAGGCTTTTCATTATATTCCTAGTCAATGGGTTAATTGATTTCTCACTTATTAAACCTTAGACAAGGGCTACACTAGAGATTTCTGTCTGAGCTCGCATGCAACAAACCAGCACGTGTGTTTTGGAGGAGCATTCTGGGAAACTCTATTTCTTGTACTTGTGTTACATTTCCATTTCAGCAAATCTCATCTCTCATTAAAGTCAATAAGTATAATTTGTCCCAAGATCAGGCTGTTGGAAAGGAAGGTGACAGTCAATCACCAGTGTAGCCAGCTCCATATGACTCTGTATGTTACAGATCATGTGACTTGATCCTCATTTGTTGCAGTTGACTTTAACTTGGCAATACTGTTACTGCTGGCATATAATGCTATACTATATGCATATTATGTACTACTGTTAATGGGGTATGGGGTATAGTACTTACTGCTGACATTTTATTTATTAGTAGTGTTAGTAGCCAGTAAAGACTCAGAATGAATATATATATACATATATATATATATATATATATATATATATATATATATATATCATAAATAGGTAAAAGCATGTAAATATACACTATGTATATATATATATATATATATATATATATATATATATTATATATATTGTAGTATAATCAGGGGAACAGGTATCATCTCCTGGGTGAACAGCAGCTGTAAGACACACGAGTCCAGGAGTTTCTGAATAACAGCCACTGCCAGTTTATTCACCAGCTGGAAAATAGGAACAAAACACAAATAAAATCCTAGCCATCTGGCTTCTAGCTAATACATTTATGGAGGCCCTGTCTCATGTGTAGGACCTTGTGTCCCACACATTCACTAAACCACATGTAACCACATGTAACTGTTGCTCCCTGCAACAGAGTATCTTGGGAGGCAGCTCATCTCTCCCAGGTCTGAGACACTGGCTGCATATCCCAGCTGCTTTATTACAAGCACCTCACAGGTGTATCTCTTGATCAGTCTGTGAGAGACTGATAGAACAGAAGACCCGGACTGGGCCCCCGGACTGGGCCCTATGTATACAATGCTGGAAGCCTGGGACACATACCTCTGTATCTAGGCTCCTTCCAGTGACTCTGTCACAGTATATATATATATATATATATATATATATATATATATATGTTATTCAGTTGATTCCTCACTGCTAAACTTATGAATAGGGAATTATTATGAATATTATAAGATGATATATGATGTGTCTACTAATTGGGATAATAATGTATTTTTTACATTTTAACTTATAAGGTCCAGAGAATCGGAATCAATGGTAAGAATTGCATATAATATGCAGAAATGCAGTCATTTTATGCTGTAACTGCTCAGTCCTGAAAAAAGGGATATTTCTAGTACACATCTTTAAAATCTGTCACGGTTTCTGGAATATAGGGATAGTTGGTATCTGAGATCGATCAGTGAACGCAGCAGAGACCTCGTCATATAACGTGAATCGTTCGCTATGGGGGAATCCATGAAGATATCTTTAGAAGAGGATTAACTGGAAACTTATGGATCCAATAGCAAAATTTCGATGAGACACCCAAAAGTTTCTAGGGAGGAGCTCTCTTTCCTGATTTAACCTACAGGGTCATCATTGTTCTGCACTTCCTGCTCCGAGAGAAAGAGAACATGAGCAGATGTTTGGAGCTCTAGAATGTTGGCTTAGCGCTTGACATTCTGGAACTTCAAATTCCTCACAGTTTCCACAGTCACACAACAGGGAACTCATTAAGCTCCATGCTGACTTTGTATACTATGTTATATGGCAGAGGAGAGAAGGTCCCTGAGCAGCACAGGTGGCAGCTACACTGGGCCTGGTAGCTTAAAGACCAGGGTGGGCCACCATGGCCTCTCCCTTAATACCCTTGTGGTCACGCTCATGTGCCTTCAGTTGGATCAATATCAGCACACCCTTGGATTGGGCTATATTTAGAAGCACTTGCACAAAGACCAAGCTTGGCCACATTTCCGAGTGCTCCAATTAACAACCAGTCTTGTCTTTCAGGGAAAAAGGATGACAATAGAGGGTTAGCCAAATTGATTCAGCACAAAGGTTAGTGTGTTTGCTGTTGCTTTTATCTATACATGTATCTGTAATTGGGTGTTAGAATATACTAAGGGCATAATAGTTCATTGCCTGGCCTCATATAAAAATTTTAGTAAGGGCCCGATGCTGACACTAGTCTCTTGCTCTTTGGAGAGCACAGTGGGGGCCTCCTCTGAGGATGTGTTGGCTCAGAAGAGGCCTCCACTTTGTTCTTTTGAGAGAAGATTGGGGGTTTCAAGGGGGTTCAATGGTCTGCCTTAGCACTGCCAGGTCCCCCTCACCTATGGGCCAGGTATGGTTGCATCCCCTGCACTCCTTGTAGTTCCATCACTGGTATGTACATAAGTCTATTCTATATCCCGACCCATTCCATATTTCATTAGCGACATTGCACAGACCATATTGCTAGCTGTAATGCACAGATACTACCCGATTACACAGACCCCATTGCCAAACAGATTGCACTATGCCACCCAACAGTCCGGATTTTTATGAGACAGTTCCCATTTATGATGGGACGAGGTCTACCAGAAAAGCAATGATGTTCAATCATTATACATAGGTCGCTTTACTGTCCTAGTAAAGTAATTCAAGTAATGGGTTTTAATTAAGAGAATCAACTTGTAAAGTAATCTTTGCCTCATAGCATGGAAATAATAATACACATATGTCTACTTGCAGAGAGTGACTGCTTTATTGTATTTCCTTGTTATTGCATTGCCTCATTCAGATGTTCAAGGATTGCTGAAGCCTGGGAGGAGACTCGCTACTTGCAACTGTGAGCAGATTAAGGCTCATCACTTCCACAGTAAGCCACAGATAATACCGTAAATCCTGTCATTCTCTGTGTTATCCCTCCAGCTTCTGCGAGAGCATCTTTAGTTATAGACAGTGGGGGCAGGGCCGACCTTTGCAAATGCATTTAATGTGGCTATTGGTACTCCCATTGATCTGACTCATTCTCCAATGCCCCCCCCACCAAAGGTTCTTTATCCAGTCTCTAAAATTTTATATGTTACACACAATAGTGTTTTCACTACTTGTCTCTCACCCCCTCTTTGGTTCTCTCTACTTTTAGTTTTTGATCCTACTTCCCACTTGCCCCACCTTCCACCCTGTGGGTCCGTGGTATTACCATAATACCGGGGGGTACATTAGGCCCATGGTGTCGCAGGACCTATGAGACATGATGCCCTGTTTAATGGCACAGGTAGCACCCCCAAACCCCAAAAGCCAGCCATGATTTTGGGTCACCAGTGAAAAACTGTTGGACTGATAACTATGCAGAAAAGGACATATTGCCCTTAGCAACCAATCAAATGTTTGTTTTTCATTTTCTAAACTGTATTAGAAAATGTGGCTAGAATCTGATTGGTTGCTTTATAACACAGTTACTTGTAGAATGCTTTCATAAATGTCCCCTAGTGTAAAGTGTCTGTCATGTAGTGCCAGCTTCCTTCAGAGCCTCTATTTCTTGATTTTAATGAATAAATAATGATTTATTTAATTATGGCATTAAGCATCATGATGGAGATCGGTGGATTTTGAGATTAGTATAAAATATTTGCTGATATTAATCTAATGCTACCTGCTATTGTAATAACTACCAGACCCAGTGTGCATTGGATATATTTTTTAAACAGGGAGATCAATTTTAATCCCTAATGACTAAAAAAAGGTCTTTAAAAGCTTAAAAAATGGAAAATAAGGTAACAAAATAAACAAAACAAAACAAAAAGATAATTCACATCCCTGTTTCTGTCCCTGTAGTGCCCTACAAGTGTTTATTAGCACACATATTTGGGATCCCTGTTATCATAAGATGAATGGGTAATTTTCTGGGAAATTCTCTGAATAAGTAAAATTGATCAAGTGGAAAATATTTTTTTTGTGATCTTTGGTGATAGTCGTCACTCCTCTTGTCTGTCCTCTTCCAGTTGTGTCTATTATCTAGATTATTAATTGCTACAAATTACACTAATTTCAGGTTTAGTGTCTTCTATGCTTCATCTTAAGCACATTGTGTCATTGCTTATTCCTATGAATATGCAGCTTTTCATGGTGAACCAATGTATGAACTAATTTTCCATATTTCACAGGGAAATGGCGTCACATGACTGGACGCAGCCAACACGGCGCTCATAGCCGGTATTGCTCCATGGTCTGCAAGCGTAACTTTCCGCACAAGCCGGACATCTCTATACCTCTGTCCTGAGGGAATGACTCAATGCAGCCAAAGTCCTATAACCCATCATCGTCTATACTAATGCTATTTTTTAACTTTCTTTTTATAACCAGCTTTTTATACTGTAATAGGAAAACACAATACAACTTTTTAATAAAATCTCTATGTTTCAGTGTTCTTTATTGATTTAATATATTTTTAAGGGAGGGATACAGAAGACAAAAGACAGAACACAAATCAATGAGAGATTCAATAAGAAAAAACATCACAACCATAAGCCACACTAGGGGTGGGTCATGACTAGAGATGGTCACTGACCCTCGTGTTTTGGTTTTGTATTCGGTTTTGGATCTGGATTACCTTCTTGTTTTGGTTTTGGTTTTGGTTTTGCATAACCGCCCTTGCGTGTTTTGGTTTTGGTTTTGGTTTTGTTTGGTTTTGCTATTTTTGAAAAAAAATAAAAAAATTTTGGTCTAAAATAACCTAGTTTAGTGCTCCACCAGTTTCTTAGATAAGTGAGATAATTCTAAAGCTAATAAATTATGAAAAAACAGTTTAATCCCTGGTAGGCCGTCCTTAATGCGAACACTTGTCAGCAAATTATACAGTCAAACCTGGTTGTCTACCTCCTCCATCTTTGATTATTGGCAATGTAGCCATCGTCTTTGGGTGTATATTACACCCTACACTTGTAGTTGAATATTAAAAAAGCAGCCTGCACAGACTGTGGAGCTAGAAAGTAAAATAAAATGGACCACGGTACTTTGGTGGCTATCTATCCCCCCCCCCCCCACCCTCCACTTGTGGTTGAATATAAAAAAGCAGCCTGCATAGACTGTAGAAATAGACATTTGAGTATACAAAGAAATGGACAAAGGCAGTTTGGTATCTGTCTGCATCAAACCTCCCCCCCCCATCCGCGTGTAGTGAAATAGAAAAAAAAGCAGCCTGAATAGACTGTAGAACTAGAAATTCGAATATACAAAGAAATGGACAAAGGCAGTTTGGTATCTGTCTGCATCAGATCCCCTCTCCACTAGGAATGAAATAGAAAACTATTCAGCCGTTATATAATCTAGAATAGAAATAGAAATTGAGAAAGGCAATTTGGTATCTGTCTGCATCATAATCATCAACATCCTCATTAGCGCCCTCGTCACCTCCATAAATCTCCCCCTCATCTTTTTCTATTTGCAAAGTGGCATCCTCAATTTGTGTATCACCGGCTACACTTGGGCTGTTCAGGTACACATCTGCAGAAAGGGCCCTTCTTTATGGGTACACTAACAGAATGCTCACGATTAGACATACCACTGTTGGATGGACTCTCCACGGGGATCGGTGTCATTTCTGATTCAGAGCAAACATTATCCTCCAATGCCTTACTGTTATCTTGCAGCTCGGCTTTGACGCGTAACAGTAGTTGTGCACCAATTGTAGGCTGGGTAACTTTTTGGGATCTGCCACTAATAGCCAAAGGTGAAGGCCTCATTCTCTCTTTGCCACTGCGTGTGTAGAATGGCATGTTTACAATTTTTTTTTTATCGGCACTTAACTTTTGCTCAGTAACACTTCTTTTTCGCTTCAATACAGTAAATTTTTTTGGGGTTTTTGTTTTTTGCACTGATTTGGAAACACTCTGTTGTTTGACATCGGCTTGGCCAGATGATGTACTGGGAACACTAACATCAGGACTGGTGACAGAACCTGGTTGCTCATTCTGATCATATGTGGACTGCTCTGAATCCATTCTGAGCGCAAAGCACTTGTAGTGCTAAAAATTAGTTGGTAGATACTGCTGACAGATATGACTTTTGACAGCCAGAAATATTTATGCACAATTAGGGAGGACACCCCAAAAGCACTGGGGAGTGCTAAAAATTAATTGGTAGATACTGCTGACAGATATGACTTTTGACAGCCAGAAATATTTATGCACAATTATGGGGGACACCCCAAAAGCACTGAGGAGTGCTAAAAATTAGTTGGTAGATACTGCTGACAGATATGACTTTTGACAGCCAGAAATATTTATGCACAATTATGGGGGACACCCCAAAAGCACTGAGGAGTGCTAACAATTAGTTGGTAGATACTGCTGACAGATATGACTTTTGACAGCCAGAAATATTTATGCACAATTAGGGAGGACACCCCAAAAGCACTGGGGAGTGCTAAACATTAATTGGTAGATACTACTGACAGATATGACCTTTGACAGCCAGAAATATTTATGCACAATTAGGGAGGACACCCCAAAAGCACTGGGGAGTGCTAAAAATTAATTGGTAGATACTGCTGACAGATATGACTTTTGACAGCCAGAAATATTTATGCACAATTATAGGGGACACCCCAAAAGCACTGAGGAGTGCTAAAAATTAGTTGGTAGATACTGCTGACAGATATGACTTTTGACAGCCAGAAATATTTATGCACAATTATGGGGGACACCCCAAAAGCACTGAGGAGTGCTAACAATTAGTTGGTAGATACTGCTGACAGATATGACTTTTGACAGCCAGAAATATTTATGCACAATTAGGGAGGACACCCCAAAAGCACTGAGGAGTGCTAACAATTAGTTGGTAGATACTGCTGACAGATATGACTTTTGACAGCCAGAAATATTTATGCACAATTATGGGGGACACCCCAAAAGCACTGGGGAGTGCCAAATATTAACAAAAAATAATAAACCTCTATCCTCCTCTCTTCTCTAGCGATTTTTGTTAGAGCAATTGCAAGAAGAATATTGGATTCTCTGTCCCTGCTCAAATCAGCCTGTGACTACACCCTGCTCTCTCCCTCTGTCAAATGGCGATGGATTGCTGTGGAGGCGTGTATTTATAATGTTGAAGTATCGCGAGAACCGAGCCCCGAGATCCGACGACATCCTTGATTTGGATTCGGAATGGGCGGGAGGGTACAGAGCTACTCAGCACGGTACTCGGATACCCAAAGTTCGGGTGGGTTCGGTTCTTGGGGAACCGGACCCGCCCATCTCTAGCCTTGACGGAATTTGAGCAGGTTTCTGGGAAACCAGTTGTGTAGATGGTCAATAATGCAAGAAAGGTGGTTTTAAAGAATTTTGGGGACCACCGGTCCTTCGTTTTCCCTAAACCTCTGTAGGATTGAGTATAAGACCTAGGGGTATATTTACTAAATTGCGGGTTGGAAAAAGGGGAGATGTTGCATATAGCAACCAATCAGATTCTAGCTATCATTTATTTAGTAAATTCTACAAAGTAACAGCTAGAATCTGATTGGATAGGCAACATGTCAACTTTTTCAAACCCACAGTTTAGTAAATATACCCCCTAATGTCTGCACCTTCTCTCCCAAGGAGTTGGAAACAAGCTTTTCAGCTAATTAAAAAAAAAAAAGAAGGAGCAGAATGGATCTAACTAGATTTAAAATTTTATGTAAGACCATAGGTTTAATCGCTGGTCTCATCCCTAGCTAGGCTATATCAAATGTTCACCACAGTTGCAACAAGGATTTTATTTCTGCTAATAATGACAAAAGAAGTTAAAGTCAAGGAGTGCGCAGAAGGGGGAGGGTATAAGGATAACCAAATACTTTGGAGAGGAGGATTATCATGCATATTTGTACTTATTTTGAAAACAAGCCAGGGACTGAGTAGAAAGATTAAAGGGCAGGACTTCTGTTTCAGTAGTGTTAAATTTATGGTAGCATACACTATTGTAGGTTGCTCCGGATATTGGTCATAGGAACCAATCAGATTCTAGCTGTCATTTTGTAGAATGTACTAAATAAATGATAACTAGAATCTGATTGGTTGCAATAGGCAACATCTCCAATAATCAAACCCACCGGAGTCTCGCAGCTTTGTTACATTAAGCCCCAGGTCTTATTAGCCTACAAGTGGCTCAAAAGTGAGTGCAAATACTAAGGAAGTAAGTGGATAACAATAAATATTGGGAATTTGTGAGAAAATAACGCCCTCATTAGATACCCTAGCTGGAACCTTGGAGTTGAAAGCTGAGATGGAGGCCATAATGTTACTTGTGAATCCAAATTCAAGCAATGTTATTGTCCTATGAGACCAGTGGAGTCAATCAAAGGCATTTTCTGCATGTAAAGGTGTCATCGGTGTCACGGGCACTAGGAGTCTTTACCCAGGGATCACCAGGTGATAGGCTTACCAGAGCAGTATAGGTGGTAATATGGTACTCTGGTAGCAGGGTGATCACGGAACAGGAAATAGCAGATGATGAGATGCTCAGGAAAGTCTATGACTAGCAGCACTGGCAATATGGAGGTAGTAATACACGAGGAACTGTATGGACAAAGGACACGTGAAGGTAGTCAGTGGTCTGCGGTAGCAAGTTGTACCACTGCTATAGTGAGGAGGAATGTCCAACAGAAACGAGGAGGTGATGAGAGTCAGCGGTCTGCGGATAGCAAGTTGTACCGCTGTCTGAGTGAAGGAATGGAATCCAAGTGGAGGTATCCGGGGAGTCAGTGGTCTGCGTTAGCAAGTTGTACCACTGCTATGTGAGAGGATACTGGAACAGGTGATACAGGAAACAGGGATCAGTGGTCTGCCTTCAGCAAGTTGTACCACTGAATATATATGTGAGGAGGTGCACGGGGAGAGACTGCAACACAAGATATACACGGGCACCTTGACTTTGAACCACAGTGATATGCACAATATAAATGTATAGATGACTGAACAATACTGCCAATATAGAAAGTCTCTTGAAGTAGTCCAGCATAAGATAACACAGTCAATGATGGCAATAGACTCAGCGGATAGCACACTCCAGAGGAGAACCAACACAGTCCAGCAAGGTATGCAATACACAGCACAGTCAATGAGAAGTATGCATACCGTGGTTCAGGAGGCAGTCAGACAGGAGTGCAGAGATACCTGAACGGCAGGAGGCCGGCAGGATGCGAAGTCCCTGGATGGGTGAAGCGGTGGTCTAGTAGGTGCAGCGCACGGGTAGGTAGACCAGCAGGGAACACAGGAAAGCGTGGAGAGCGGATCAGCAGTAGATGGATGAGTAGTGCTGAGGAGTAGCAGCAGCGGGTCTCTGCGGGAACACGGAGGTAGCCAATAGCAACCAGCAGGTGCAGTAACGATGGGACACGGGAGAGCAGAGTTGAACAGGCACTGTTGATCACGGAGAATAGCGGGTAGCAATAGTGGAGGCAGACTCAAGGAAACACGGGAGCGTTGACAAGGACTGAAGACTGAAGCGCACAGAGGCAGCGGATAGGAATCAGCCAAACAGTCACGATGAAACACAGACGGGTTGCAGGTTGAAGACTGTAGTGCACGGAGGCAGCGGATAGGAATCAGCTAGCAGTCACGATGATGAAACACAGACGAGTTGCAGGTTGAAGACTGTAGTGCACGGAGGCAGCGGATAGGAATCAGCTAGCAGTCACGATGATGAAACACAGACGAGTTGCAGGTTGAAGACTGTAGTGCACGGAGGCAGCGGATAGGCATCAGCTAACAGTCCCAATAATAAATGGTAGAGTAGAAGTGGTTAGAAGACTGTAGTGCACGGAGGCAGCGGATAGGAATCAGCTCACAGTCACGATGATACAGTAGATGGTAGAAGTGGTATGGGAACCACAGTAGCAGAAGTGGTTTGGAAACCACAGAGGTAGAAGTGGTTTGGAAACCACAGGAATCAGCAGGGCTGAATAAACAAGGAAACACAGGAACACCTTCAGAGACTCATGGGGAATGAGACTCCAAGATCAGGCAACGTGGTGTTGACCACAGGTGCTTAATATAGGGAGGTTGCCTGATCTGCCAATTAAGTTAAAGGGGTATACACTGAAGTATAGAAAAGGGCTGCGCATGCGCAGACCCTCAGGATGGTGGACGGCCACGGTTCCTAAATGTCCGTGAAGAGGCACTCACGGTCCGGTGAGTGACAGTACCCCCCCTTTTAAAGGTGGGCACAGAACGCCTGGAACCGGGCTTGTCCGGATTTTTGGAGTAAAACTTCTTCAAAAGGGCAGGAGCATTAAGATCTTCAGCTTTGATCCAAGAGCGCTCCTCAGGACCAAAGCCCCTCCAATGAACGAGGAAACGGAGGACTCCTCGCGAAATTTTTGCATCCAATACCTCAGTAATCTCGAAATCCTCCTCCTGATGAACTTGAACTGGCTGCGGAGCTGAGGGAGGAGTTGAGAAACGGTTGATAATAAGAGGTTTGAGCAAAGATACATGGAAGGCATTAGAAATCCGAAGACTCTTAGGAAGAAGGAGTTTCACACATACTGGATTGATAACTTGAATGATCCTATATGGACCAATAAAACGAGGGGCGAATTTCATGGATGGAACCTTCAAACGAATATTTTTTGTGGATAACCAGACACGATCTCCAATTTTTAGTGGTGGAATAGCCCGCCTCTTCTTATCAGCGAAAGATTTATATTTGATAGATGTCTTCTTTAAACAGGTTTTGACCTGAGACCAGATATTTTTAAAGGTCTGACAAACAGTTTCCACCGCAGGAACTTGGGTGGGCGGGAGGGCAGGAAATTCCGGAAAAGACGGATGGTGACCGTGAACCACCAGCACTTGACTTTTTGAAGATGACTCCTGAGATCCATCTTCAACGTCCGATGACGTCACGAACGCCCGATGAGGAGGAAGGCGTTCAGACTGAACCTTATCACACAGATCCGTAGATGAAGGATCCTGTGGAGGAGGACCTGGTGGAATAGACGAATGCTGTCTTTTGAATGAAACCACTTGAGAGAGACAACGATGATGACATTCAGCTCCCCAAGATGTAACTTGAGAAGTGCGCCAGTCAATCTGGGGAGAGTGACACTGAAGCCATGGAAGGCCTAAGACAATCGGACTTGTCGTAACAGGAAGAATTAAAAACGAAATCTCTTCATGGTGTAGCCCACCAATCTGAAGCGTTACTGGAGACGTACTCTGGGTGATGAGACCATTGATGAGACGTGATCCATCCATAGCAGTCACAGTAATCGGTGTTTTCAAAGTAATCACTGGTAGGGACCATTGATTCACTAATGATTTGGAAATGAAATTTCCTGCTGCTCCGGAATCAATCAATGCCTGTGACTCAAAGGCTTTGGTAGCACAGGAAATCGTAACATCAAAGGCGCAGACTTTAGATTTCATGGAAGATGGAGAGGACTCCAGGAACCCTAACCTTATCTCCCCAGTATTGGTTAGAGCCCGGCATTTCCTGGGACAAGAATTGAGCATATGCGTAGAATCGGCACAATAGATACAAAGTCTATTCTTTATTCTTCGTTTCCTCTCCTCTGAAGATAATTTGGAACGTCCTATCTCCATGGGAATCACAGAGGATGGAGCTGGACGAAATTGAGGGTTTGAACGAAGAGGTGCTTTGACAGCCGTTGTTTTCTCAGACTCTCTTTCACGAAATCTCATATCTACACGATGGCAAAGAGAGATCAAATCTTCTAGTGACGAAGGAAGCTCTTGGGTAGTCAGTGCATCTTTAATTTTATCGGAGAGCCCCTGCCAGAAGGCGGCAACTAATGCTTCAGTGTTCCACTGAAGTTCAGAGGCTAAGATCCTAAATTGAATGACATACTGTCCTACTGTATGGGAGCTTTGTCGCAAACGAAGAATGCTGGAAGCAGCAGAGGTCACACGACCTGGTTCATCGAACACACTTCGGAACGTGGAAATGAATTTGGCACTATCTTGTAGAATTGGATCGTTTCTTTCCCACAGAGGGGAGGCCCAAGCCAGGGCTTGTCCAGAAAACAATGAAATAAGATAGGCCACTCTGGAACGATGGGTAGAAAAATTTTGAGGTTGGAGTTCAAAATGGACTGAGCATTGGTTAAGGAAACCTCTACAAGTTTTGGGGTCCCCGTCATATTTTGACGGAGTAGGCAGGTGAAGCGTAGGAGCTGTAGACACCTGGGATGGCACTGGGGAAACGGAGGAAAGCACAGGAGCTTCAATATTAGCTGTAACAGTCTGTCCAGATGTTCCTTGGGAGGTTAACGATTGATAACATTGAAGTAACAGCTGTTGGCGAGCATCCTGTTGCTCCACACGGCTGACCAGATGCTGCAGCATCTCTTTAGCGGTAGGTTCCGTATCTGGGTCTGTCATGGCCTGATCTTACTGTCAATCCTGTTGCTCCACACGGCTGACCAGATGCTGCAGCATCTCTTTAGCAGTAGGTTCCGTATCTGGGTCTGTCATGGCCTGATCTTACTGTCACGGGCACTAGGAGTCTTTACCCAGGGATCACCAGGTGATAGGCTTACCAGAGCAGTATAGGTGGTAATATGGTACTCTGGTAGCAGGGTGATCACGGAACAGGAAATAGCAGATGATGAGATGCTCAGGAAAGTCTATGACTAGCAGCACTGGCAATATGGAGGTAGTAATACACGAGGAACTGTATGGACAAAGGACACGTGAAGGTAGTCAGTGGTCTGCGGTAGCAAGTTGTACCACTGCTATAGTGAGGAGGAATGTCCAACAGAAACGAGGAGGTGATGAGAGTCAGCGGTCTGCGGATAGCAAGTTGTACCGCTGTCTGAGTGAAGGAATGGAATCCAAGTGGAGGTATCCGGGGAGTCAGTGGTCTGCGTTAGCAAGTTGTACCACTGCTATGTGAGAGGATACTGGAACAGGTGATACAGGAAACAGGGATCAGTGGTCTGCCTTCAGCAAGTTGTACCACTGAATATATATGTGAGGAGGTGCACGGGGAGAGACTGCAACACAAGATATACACGGGCACCTTGACTTTGAACCACAGTGATATGCACAATATAAATGTATAGATGACTGAACAATACTGCCAATATAGAAAGTCTCTTGAAGTAGTCCAGCATAAGATAACACAGTCAATGATGGCAATAGACTCAGCGGATAGCACACTCCAGAGGAGAACCAACACAGTCCAGCAAGGTATGCAATACACAGCACAGTCAATGAGAAGTATGCATACCGTGGTTCAGGAGGCAGTCAGACAGGAGTGCAGAGATACCTGAACGGCAGGAGGCCGGCAGGATGCGAAGTCCCTGGATGGGTGAAGCGGTGGTCTAGTAGGTGCAGCGCACGGGTAGGTAGACCAGCAGGGAACACAGGAAAGCGTGGAGAGCGGATCAGCAGTAGATGGATGAGTAGTGCTGAGGAGTAGCAGCAGCGGGTCTCTGCGGGAACACGGAGGTAGCCAATAGCAACCAGCAGGTGCAGTAACGATGGGACACGGGAGAGCAGAGTTGAACAGGCACTGTTGATCACGGAGAATAGCGGGTAGCAATAGTGGAGGCAGACTCAAGGAAACACGGGAGCGTTGACAAGGACTGAAGACTGAAGCGCACAGAGGCAGCGGATAGGAATCAGCCAAACAGTCACGATGAAACACAGACGGGTTGCAGGTTGAAGACTGTAGTGCACGGAGGCAGCGGATAGGAATCAGCTAGCAGTCACGATGATGAAACACAGACGAGTTGCAGGTTGAAGACTGTAGTGCACGGAGGCAGCGGATAGGAATCAGCTAGCAGTCACGATGATGAAACACAGACGAGTTGCAGGTTGAAGACTGTAGTGCACGGAGGCAGCGGATAGGCATCAGCTAACAGTCCCAATAATAAATGGTAGAGTAGAAGTGGTTAGAAGACTGTAGTGCACGGAGGCAGCGGATAGGAATCAGCTCACAGTCACGATGATACAGTAGATGGTAGAAGTGGTATGGGAACCACAGTAGCAGAAGTGGTTTGGAAACCACAGAGGTAGAAGTGGTTTGGAAACCACAGGAATCAGCAGGGCTGAATAAACAAGGAAACACAGGAACACCTTCAGAGACTCATGGGGAATGAGACTCCAAGATCAGGCAACGTGGTGTTGACCACAGGTGCTTAATATAGGGAGGTTGCCTGATCTGCCAATTAAGTTAAAGGGGTATACACTGAAGTATAGAAAAGGGCTGCGCATGCGCAGACCCTCAGGATGGTGGACGGCCACGGTTCCTAAATGTCCGTGAAGAGGCACTCACGGTCCGGTGAGTGACAATCGGTAAGGGGTTTTATTTAGGTTAGGTAATGTTATTATGTTGAGCAATCTCACGGTTTTGGGGACCTGTCTGCCTTGTATAAAACCCATCTGGTTGTAAGGTATAAGGAATAAGTTTAGATATATTTTAAGGGCAGAACTAAGAAGGGCAATGGGCCAACACTATTATCATAAGATAGAGCTTTGGAATACCCAAAATCTGTAACACCAATATTTCCAGAGAGAAGATAGAGAGGAACATACAGTCAGCACAGAGTAAAACTAGTTGGAGGGTTATCTCTTTGTTGTAGAAGTTGTAAAAGGAGTTTGAAAAGCCATTGGGACATGGTGACTTCCCAAATAGTAAAGATTGAGTAGCTGATGTAAATTTGGATTCTGATCATGGGACACTAAGAGAGGATAATGTAAAAGGAGATATCTGTAACAAGTAAACAGATCCTATGAGTGTATTGCTACTGTGTGTGGACGTTTGGTGGCTGGCAGAACAGGGAATTGCAGTAGCTAACAAAGGTATTGGCTCTATTTGGGGGTATAGCCCCATCTACTTCTTTGGTGTCACAGACAGATTAGGAGAGTGCTGACTGCATGACAATAGTCAAAGTAATTGTCTAAATATTCTTCTCCTACCCCACTCCCTTCTCGCCCCCCTCCGCTCTACACTCAATGCGGCTACAATACTCATTTTTTTCTCACGCTGCTCCTCCTCTGCCTCCCCTCTCTGCCTTGCCTTACACTGGCTCCCCTTCCCCTACAGAATCCTTTTCAAACTCCTCACCACCACTTACAAGGCTCTCTCTCAGTCTACTGCGCTTTATATCTCGAGCTCCTCTCCATTCACACTCCTGCCCGTTCCCACTCGGCCAATGACCATCGCCTCTCCTCCACTCTGATCGCCTCTGCCCACTCCAGAATTCAAGACTTCTCCCGTGCCGCCCCCCTTCACAGGAATGACCTGCCTCCCTCCATCCGTCTCTCCCAATCTGTGCTCTTTCAAACGGGCACTTAAAACTCACCTGTTCCTCAAAGCCTACCAACCATCCACTTAACCCCCTCATCTCCTCCGCTCTTTCTCCCCTCTCTCCTCCTGGCCCCCCTTTTCTCTCCCCCTTGCTTTACTGGCTCCCCTTTGTGCCTGATTTTGTTTACCCTCCCTTAGGATGTAAGCTCGTATGAGCAGGGCCCTCTTCCCTCCTGTCTCCATACCTGTTCCTTTGCTGCATTTGCCAGCCTGGAGTTTCTGAAGTATTGGTATTTTTTGTTTATTGTTCTGTACCATTTCACCCTGTATAGTCTACTGTTTGTGCCGTGTACGGCGCTGCGGAACTCTTCTGGCGCCAGACAAATAAACAATAATAATAACAATAAATAGTGTAGAATTTTTAAAATTAGAGCAACATTTCTAGGAATAAGTAATGACAATATTGTTTAGAAATGAAGGATGTTTCAGTGTTTAATCTCTATAAACTACATACTGTATTTTAAAGGATGTTGAAAAACATTTTTTTGGCCCAATCTTGATTAAACATGTCTAGCATGAGATTTGTTTGTTTTTCAAAACTTCGGTCACGTTTGACTACATTTCAATACTCCTTTTCTTATAACAAAACCCAACTCTTTAACTCTCGCACACAGAGAGGACACTTAACACAACAACCAGAGATATGATGGATTACACCTAACTCACCATTTTTATACATATCTGTAGTGAGAGGGTTAAGGTTAGGGGATACTTGACATTCCATCAAAGTTAAACCTGTTGTATGGCCCTTCCCTGTGTGGGTCTGGAGCCAATGTGAGTACAAGGAAGGTGTGTGTCACAGACAGGTAAGGATTAGAATTTTCCTTCTAACAGAAACGTCTCTGAAGATGAAGGTGGTCACGGTTTTCATGCTGTCCGTAGTCCTGGCCTTATGCTACTGCTGGACCGCTCAGGGACATTACAGATCAGGTAATTTGTACCCAGGGGACAGATAACTGTAGGATAACTTAATGACATTTTCAACTTTTCTGTGTCACAAGCAAATTCTCCAAAGTTTGGTCCTCAGTGGCCAGGTACAATCTAGGCTTCTCGATGCGCTCCTAGTCAATGGGTTAATTGATATTTCACTTATTAAACCTTGTGCAAGATCTACATGAGAGATTTTTGCGACAAACCAACACATGAGTTTTGGATGAGCATTCTGGGAAACTCTATTTCTTGTACTTGTGTTACATTTCCATTTCAACAAATCTCATCTCTCATTAAAGTGTATTTGTATGATTTGTCCCAAGATCTGGATGTTAGATAGTAAGGTGACAGTCAATCACCAGTGTAACCAGCTCCATATGACTCTGTTACAGATCATGTGACTTGATGATCATTTATTGCAGTTGACTTCAACTTGGCAATACTGTTACTGGGCAATATTTTTTACTGTTGGCATATAATTGGGCAATACTACTTCTGTTGTCATATTATTTGGCAATGATGTTACTGTTGGCATATGACTGGAAACTATTATTACTGCTGACACTTTATTGAGTATTATTCCTATTGGTTTATTATTGTGTTTTAATTTTAATGCTGCTATATACTATATGCATATTATGTATTACTGTTAATGGGGTATAGTACTTACTGCTGACATTTTATTTATTACTACTGTTACTAATAAGTAATGAATCAGAATGAAAAATATATAAGTATATAAAACATTCAGATGTTTCCTCATTGCTAAACTTATCAATAGTGAATAATTATGACTATTATAACAATTTGAATGATCCGATTTATCTGGATACTGCTTGAAAATGTGATTTGCTATTTTGAGGAGCAACAATTTTTTCCCTTAAATGTTTGATCTGTTTACTAAATTGGATAATAATATAATTTTTACATTTATAAGGCCCATTGAATAGGAATTGATGACAAAATGTCGATGAGACACCCGAAACCTGCTAGGCAGGAGCACCCTACTCCGACTTAACATGCAGGGTCATCATTGTTCTGCACTTCCTGCTCCAAGAGAAAAGGAACATCAGCAGATGTTTGGAGCTCTAGAATGTTGGCTTAGCACATGACATTCTAGAACTTCAAATGCTTCACAGATTCTGCAGTCACACAACAGGGTACTCATTAAGCTCAATGCTGATTGTGTATACTATGTTATATGGCAGAGGAGAAAATGTCCCAGAGAAGCACAGGTGGCAGCTACACTGGGCCTGGTAACTGAAAGTCCAAGGTGGGACACCATGTCCAACATTCTTAATACCCTTGTAGTCGCACTCAATTGCCTTCAGTTGGCTCAATATAAGCACACCTTTGGATTGGGCTACTTCTGTATTTGCAAATTGACCAAGCTTGGCCACATTTCTAAGTGCTTCAATTAACAACCAGTCTTGTCTTTCAGGGAAAAAGGATGACAAGAAAGGCTTAGCCAAGATGATTCAACACAAAGGTTAGTTTGTTTGCTGTTACTTTTATTTATATACATGTCTGTAATTGGGTGTTGGTACATAGTAGGGGATCATCGCCTGGTCCCATAGCAAACTTTTGGCAGGGGGGGCTGACGATAGTCTTCTGGTTTTTGGAGAGCACAGTGGGGGCCTCCTCTGAGAATGTGTTGGCTCAGAAGAGGCCTCCACTTTGTTCTTTTGAGAGCAGATTGGGGACCTCAAGAGGGTTCAAGGGTCTCATTAGGAGGGGTGTCCCAGCATTGCCAGGTCTCCCTCATTTATGGCCCCAGTTGTGGTTGCACCCCATGCATCCCTTGTAATTCTGCCTCTGATATGTACAAAAGTCTATTCTATATCCTTACACATTCCATAATTTATTAACTGATTGCACAGACCATATTGCTAGCTGTAATGCACAGATACTTCTGGCATCCCGATTACACAGACCCCATTACCAAGCAGATTGCATTATGTCACCCAACAGTCCGGATTTTCAAGAGACAGTTCCAATTTATGACGGGACAATCTCTACTAGAAAAGCAGTGGGGTCTGACAGTAGTAGACAGATTGAGTCGATTGCAGCGTGGTCTAGCCTGGTCTAAGTGGGCGGTGACATGGGGGGGCATCAGATTACTGGAAGACAAAGCGTAAGCGAGTAACAGAAGGCAGCTACTGTGTTGAAAACAGAGAGTGACACTGCTATTAACAGGGCAGTTAATTTATGGACCCAAGTCCATGACTTGTGATATGGGAGAGATTTTCACAGAAATTCAATTGAGACTATCATAAATCCTGTAAAATCTATAGAATGCTTAACGGCTGATATCCCTTACTCCACCTAACTTCTTAATACTTAATTTAACTACTTTGAATGATTGACAGGTGACATAAATGTGGAAAAATTAAAAGAGATTATTTGCAAATATCGTGGGGGAAAAAAGAGCAGTCAGTACGACCTCAGCCAGGCAACCAGGATGTCCCAGAATTAAATGTGGGACATCCGCAAATGGGAGGACAACCATTACACACCCCGGGCGCACAAATCTACCTTACTGGGACCATATGTCCAGGGCACTACAGAACCCGCAAACGTTCTGGGCTAAAAGGAATGCAACCACAAGCCGACCCACAGGGGGGGTACTTGGACTGACACTACAGCCAACTCATCAAAGAGAGGCGGGTTCAGAGTGTCCATTACCGTAATGTGCACCCCATCCACTGCCCGTTGCCTGCACTGCATCTTCCTATATAACTCCATCCACGATCGCCACCAGCAACGCCAAGATATCAGGAACTGGACACCACCACCAGACCACAGCCTGAAAATCCAGAGCAGGCACCCGAGTAAAAGCCAACCAGGGTGGGTGGGCAAATTCTTGAACTCAAGAGAATGGTTTCCTCCCTGCCCATCAATCTTATAGACTATAACCAGCCCTCCCCTGTGACATCAGATGGGTGTACTCCACCTCAGTTAAAATGTTGACCCCAGAGGACTAGCTACAGCTTAATAATCCAGCCTCAGATTTTAATATAATTCATGCTTAATTCAGCCTTCAGTTCTTATTTCCTCCCTCTAATATTCATTAAGTCCTAGAGTCAGTAGCAAGGAAGAGGCTGAAAAAGTAAAGAGACCTTGGGAAAATGACATTAAATCAAGTTACATAGGTAATTTTAATGTTCTAGTGAATTAATTGAAGTAATGGGTTGTCATTACGAGAAGCAACTTGAAAAGCAATGTTTGCCTCATAGCATGGAAATAAGAATATACACATATCTGCTTGCGGAGAGTGATTGCTTTGTTGTAATTCCTTGTTATTGCATTGCCTCATTCAGATGTTCATGGATTGCTGCAACCTGGGAGGAGACTCGCTACATGTAACTGTGAGCATATTAATCCGCATCACTTACAGAGTAAGTCACAGATAATACTATAAATCCTGCCAGTCATTCTCTGTGCTATCCCTCCAACTCATGTGGGAGCATGGACAGTTATAGACAGTGGGGGCGTCCTTTGCACATGCAGGTCGTGTGGTTATTGGTGCTCCCATTGTTCTGTCACATCCTCATCAGTTCTCTTGACTGTCCTCTTCCAGTTGTGACTATCATCCAAATTATTAATTACTACATATTATGCTAATTTCAGGTATAGTGTCTTCTATGCTTCATCTCAAGCACATCGTGTCGTTGCTTCTTCCTATGAATGTGCAGCTTTTCATGGTGAACCAATGTATGGACTAATTTTCCATATTTCACAGGGAAAAGACGTCACATGACTGGACGTCGCCAACACGGCGCTCATACCCGTCATTGCTCCATGGTCTGCAAGCGCAACAGTCCACACAAAGCGATCATCACCATGCCTCTGTCCTGAGGGAATGACTGAATGCAGCTAAATTCCTATAACCCATCATCGTCTATAATAATGCTAATTTCAATTTTGAACCAGTTTTTTTATACTGTAATACAACTTTTTAATAAACTCTCTATGTTTCAATGTTATTTATTGATTTGAAATATTTTTCAAAGAAGGGATACAGAAGACAATATGGGTGGGATACAATAAAATAAAACATTGCAACCATAAGCCACATTAGGGGTGGGTCATAAAGGATTGTGAGTAGGTTTCTGGGGAACCAGCTGGATAGATGGTGAATAATGCAAGCAAGGTAGTTTTAAAGAGTGCTGGGGACCACCAGTCCTTAGTTTTTGGAGCAGACAACCTAATGCCTGCACCTCCGCTTGGTAGGAAGTTGGAAACGACTTTTTGAACTGTAATCTGTAGTTCTGCAACTAAAGCTTTTTCCATCTCTCTCTGGCACCACGGAGAGCTGTGTCAACTTACAACTCTCAGGAGGAACAGGCCCACATCCTGCCCACTTCCTAATGAAGTGGGAGGGATGACGCCTCCATGAAGTGATTTCCCTTATTTTGGCCTCGACTCCTACAGCAAAATGACACGATTGGATCATTGCATTGCAATGGCGGGGCCAAAAATTACACAATTTGCAGTGTTGGTCACCCGTGTACTTGACCTCCCCTCCAGGAAAAAAATAAGTTGCCAAGTATGAATAACGGCAATCCCTAGCTTCCCACTAGACAAGAGATTTGGAGATATAGTTCATTCAGATTGGCCTGGCTGAAACCTCTGGGCCATTCCAGGATCAACCTGGAGTACTCACCATGCCAGCCGCAAATTCTAAGTCGTCCAAAAAAGTAAGTGGTTTACTAAGGAGTGAGGCCAGTCAGTGGCTGTCAACAGTAAGCAATGCACGCTTTGTATGGAGCCTACTGAGGGAGCGGCCAGCCCAGTAATTGTGAAAAATAGAACGATTGGCTCATTTTCATGCAAAGATAGAACAATTCAGCCAAACAATATTAGAAGACGACCATGGATGTTTGGTCTCTCGTATAAGTATCATGTATCTCCTTCCCGGGACATCTCTGTAGTTGTTGTGGCTGCTCCCATGCAGGTGATAACAGTGTACAATATCAGTTTGGAAGTCCCCTGCAAGCACCATTTCACAAACACAATACACCCAGTGTATAAAATGTGCTTCCTCATTCCAAGTTTCTCTCATTACTTCAATGTTTTCCTTTAACTTTCTCTTAAACTTTCTTGTCTTATTGTCTGGTCTCCTAATTGGTTTCTTGTAAATGTAAATAGTTAAAGGTTACAGTAGAACGAAAAACTTCAACAATAATTGATCCATCACATCCACGCAACTTTAGCCATTGATCCCATTTTATTCCCACTGGCAAATAATTAAGACTCATTTGACTGAGAACATAGCCAATGTATGTCCGTAGACTAATATTGTAAACTGGGCATGCTATCAGATATGGGAGATATCTTTTTTTGTTTTTATCCTTTAATATAGTGCTAACATACTCTTAAGCGCTGTACAATAAAGAGCAATTTGACCATCCCATGATTAATATTACATTAACAATGAGAAAGAAGATGAGCAGGTCCCTAGAGCTTACAATCTACTGGATGAGGGAAATAAAAAATAGCGCAAAATGGTTTATCACGTGTGTGGCGTATTACATGGTCATGACATGATCTGCGTAGGCAGAGAAATAAAGTCTGTTAAGGAATTCTTGGAGATGGAAATGAAAGGTGGTGATACAGAAATACCATTTTAGTGTTGTACTGCTATGTGTAGATTATAAGGATATTACAAGCAGGGCCGTAACTAGGGCTGTGCGACAGGGGCGACCGCCCAGGGCGCAACGCTGAAGGGGGGCGCAATTTAGGAATATTTTAGGTTCATTTGGTTAAAATTAAGGGCTTGGGGGGCGGCATTTGTCTTTCTCGCCCCAGGCGCTAGAATTCTAAGTTATGGCTCTGATTACAAGTCATCTGAGAGGCCCGTGACTTGTAAAAGGGCACTTGAACAATAGTACTTGTTGGTGGAACCTAATATAATTATAATCTACAGTATAAAATATATTAGTCCTTAGATTATTAATACTGCAGAACATTTGATGATTTATATATAAGGGATATCAGTCCAGGCAAAATATTTAATATATTTAAATAAAATGTTGTGCTTTTCCTTTATTAATAATAATAATAATAATAATAATAACTAGATTTATTCACACAGTTGATGTGTATGTTACCTTTCCATCTCTGTCTCACACACACATTGGGCCTGATTCATTAAGGATCTTAAATTAAGAAGTTTCTTATTTAAGTCTCCCGGACAAAACCATGTTACAATGCAAGGGGTGCAAATTAGTATTCTGTTTTGCACATAAGTTAAATACTGACTGTTTTTTCATGTAGCACACAAATATCAACTTTAAATGTCAGTGTACAAATAAACTATCAAGTATTTGTGTGCTACATGAAAAAAACATTGTAACATGGTTTTGTCCAGAAGACTTAAAACGAAACTTCTTAATTTAAGATCCTTAATGAATCAGGCCTATTATTTTTAATGTCTCTTTTTCTCAAACGCTTGCTCAGTACAATTGTGCTTTCCACCAACGCTGCTTTATATCTCTCCCTTCACATCATCCACCTTTCTCACTGATTCCAGCAACGTATTACTGTGAACCCCCTTTCTTCCGCTTTCTTCTCCTTTACTTATCTAGCCTGCAATAATGACTTGAGGAGGAAGAAAAAAATATAATGCAATACGTGAACCTTTGATAGAGACTTACATAACTCTGCACTTTGTTCCCGCGCTTTGATAAATCCTGCGCAAATAGAACAAGTTTATTTATGACTTATAGAATAAATAATCTCTCTTTCACCATTTTAAAAAAGAGCCAGCGAATACATGACCGTCTAGTAATCAACTATGAACTTTTATCTCTGAGTCAGAGTTCTAATCCAGGAATAAAGAGATCGCTTACTTCCATGGGGTACACATTTACAGAAGTTCTAATAAGTTGCATTTCTGCATAATTACACATTCAGTAGATAAGGTTACAACAAGAATTCATATTTTTTTCTTGCAAAAAAAGTAAATGAATTAGAAAATAGTGTCATGTGTATATTACATGTGCTCCTTCTCGCCCTAGATGTCTTTACAATGCAATCCCTTCTTGAATATGCCATGATTTCAGCCCCTGAGAGTATCAAATATTATTCCGTCCCTTAGCCTTGGGGGGATCCAAACCAACAAGGTGAAGAGCTTGTCTCCTCCAACCCCATGGTAAAGACCCAGTGTAAATCGTAATAACATAATTTACCTCTTTATTTTGTGACTGTTACATGATTATATTTAAGTTAATTGATTATGTTATGTTTTAGGTTTAGTGGTATATTAAATATATAATGAAAGTCATATGAGGTCAGCTGGTTATCTGTGTCCTGCAAGTGACCTATTCGCCATCTCTCTTTTTGTACAATGTCACATGACATCATCATCATCACCATTTATTTATATAGCGCCACCAATTCCGCAGCGCTGTACAGAGAACTCATTCACATCAGCACCTGCCCCATTGGGGCTTACAGTAAAAATTCCTGAACACACACACAGACAGACAGACACACACACACAGACTAGGGTCAATTTGTTAGCAGCCAATTAACCTACCAGGATGTTTTTGGAGTGTGGGAGGAAACCGGAGAACCCGGCGGAAACCAACGCAAACACAGGGAGAACATACAAACTCCTCACAGATAAGGCCATATTCGAGAATGAAACTCATGACCCCAGTGCTGTAAGGCAGAAGTGCTGACCACTGAGCCACCGTGCTGCCATTACATGCTATTAATCCTCAGTGTCACATTCCTATGTGAATGAAAGACAACACAAATATATCCTTTAGTGCAAGATAAGTGCCACAAATACACACTCCACCAGGCAGACTCGACAGTGTTACTTTCAGGGCTGTGCACTTTGTCACTCATCAGTGATATTGTCATGCCTCTACACAAATAACTCCTGTCTGGGAGAACAGCAATAACAGATGATATCTTTGCACTGTTCTCTAGCAAGTACAAAAAATACACCTCTTAAAAGGTATATATGGCTGTTTCTGCAAGCCTGCATTAGACGCAGTTGCGTGAACATGCATTTACTGTATTTGACCTGGGCTTGCACACAACTTCCCTCTCCCATTCCGTCTCTCCAGTTGTATGGAGGGGCACTCATCAGCTATACAAATAAAGCCTACATTGCAGCATATGCACCCTTACTTGTTTTGGGCATTTGCAGTGAGAATTTGCACAATTTATGCTACGCTAACTGGAAAGCATTCAACTCACTATCAGGCCTAGTATGTATTTTACATTTACAAACAATTAACAATTACACTATTATAGCACAGGTATCTCGCAGTCAAAAATCACTAACTGACTATACCAGGTTTAACTAATAATGGTTCAGCTGGTCTATCATTGGTGCACATGGAGAACAGAAGTGAACTCACAAAATAGACTAATGCAATAACTCTCTCTCCCAGGTCTGCCTGGATGTCAAACGAATAGCATAACTTTCTCAGTCCTTACTCTGGTTTGCTAATAGGTTACAAGAATCCTTGATAAAGCCCCAGACCCTAAGTCTGGTATTAATTATTCATTTATTATTATTTATTTATCTAGTGGTGGGCGTTGGCAGACTCCGGTGAAGGCGATGGAGGCTAGTGAAAGAATTTCAGGTAGCTGTGGAGTTAACAGGAGAAGGTAGACACAGTGGTCCCTGGTTGACGGAGTGGAGGAGGCCCCAGGGTTTTCAGGAGAATGGAGTGGAATTAGGCTGGAGGGGCGTCAGCACTGAGGAGGTCCCAAGGCTGTTGGGCTGACAAAGAGGCCTGATGGAAGGTCCTAGGAATGTTCGTAGCCTCATGGATGAACAGTGGTTGGTGGGTCCATGGCAAGCTGATGAAGGAGATGAGAGGACCCAGAGCAAGTTGCTGGACAAAGAGAAGGAGGAAGGCCTGCAGATTCAAGTCTGGGTCTCTGGGAATTGGAACCACCGAAGTAAGCGTTAGGAGGCTCAAAATGTTTGGGTGAAGTTGGAGGGCCACCGTAGATGGGTTATGATGTCCAAAAATGGGGTCAGTAGGACAACTGGAGGCAGACTGAGGAGCAAAGGTCTTCTAGCTATACAGAAATTTCCCTATGACGGAGGGCACTACTCAGGGTCCATCACCATTATTACATTGCAAATGTTCAGTGCCAGTACTGACGTTTGAGAAACAGGAGTACTGTCTGCACTGACACTGTAAACTGGTTGGAGATTTAAAATGTTACACAGGATTTGGATAGTGAGCATGGCTTCTGAATGTACAGGAGATGTGGCTGATCAGTTCAAGAGCCACGCTTATTCTACACAATATTTTCCCAGCTGCTTAATCAACTAGAATGATTTGTGTTCAGAAGCGCAAAGAGCATCATCCTTCTGGCCTGTCAATACTGTGGGAACTGGTTTTGTGGGAACTGATCCTGTTTTCCATTAACAACAGGTCCTTTACAGGTTAATGCCAACATTCTATTGGAATCGGAGTATTGGAATTCTGCCTCAAGCACAGAGCAGTCTGTGGCTTCAAATCCCTTAGGGTCTAGACGGTCACACAGTAGGGAATTTAGTGACATCGGACACCTTGGAGGGGAGCTTGGCCCCAGAGGAGTATGGGTGACAGCAATACAGAAATAACATGAGAAGCCAATAAATGTCATAATGAAATACGGGGCCTATTTATTAAAAATCAACTTTTTTGTGGTGAAAAGTATCATTATTTTATGGCTGCTTATTGCTGTCATAACAAAATTGATTTTTACCACAAATTATTAATATTTTATCATCAAGGCAGCTCAGGGATACTGGCCCAGAGCTTCGTTGGACCAGTCTGAGCATGCTCAGTGTAGCTGAAAACAAAAAGGTAAATAAAATATTTTTCTTTAATAAAGATTTTATACAAAAGTTGTAGATATATACGATAATTCATTTAAAACAAAATTTTAACATTTAACATATGTAACATCTTCCGCCAAGCGGAGATTAAAAATAAACATAAAAGCCGGCTCTGGCTGGGACTACGTTTCCCAGAGTCCCTGGCGGACTGAAATATATTGCGCAATCGCATCAGAACTAATAAGGGAGTGTGTTAGTTACAGTGGAGTGGAGTGAGGAGTTATAATGGTTTTACTGGACACCAGGGTGAGGGAGAGAGGAGACAGGCCCATGTGAGGATCAGAAAACTAATTGAGACAGATCTGTGAAAGGACAAATATATATATATATATATATATATATATATATATTAATAAGACTGATCCATTAAGATATGTATATGTAAAAGGCTATATTTGTGGAGTTCAGTATTTATGTACAGCGCTGCGGAACTAGTGGCACTATAAAAATTGCTGCTGATGATGACGATCTATGAAGCCAAAGCGTCTGTGAGGAGAAACATCCTTTAGAAAAAACAACCCTATGGGAATTGAAATAGTGAGAAAAGAGGTATTGGTGTAATCAAACCCTGGTTCTTGTGAGTAAACCTGAGAAAATTTTATATCCTTTTATTGCATAATCCTGAAGTGAAAGAGTGATATAGATTTAACACCTGCATCAGTATAAGTATTTATTTCAAAGACTATGATATAGATCCATTCAATATATCACCTGCATCGGTATAAATATGTACTTCAGAGACTGTGATGTAGGTCAATTAAATATAATATCTGAGTCATTAAAAACACTTATTGCATTGACTGAATTATATATCAGTTTATTATATCTTCTACATTGTTACTGATATGGAATTCAAATACATATCTTGAGAAAATAAAATGTACATATAACTAAGTCAGAAGTAGCTACCAATGATATTATATTGCACCAACAAAAGCCTGGCCTGGAAGTGAGGGATATTGCAAGAATCAATACTGCGAACTGTGAAGTTTTTTTTATAGTGTATTATAAACTGAATTAGTTAAATGATCTATATATAGGTATTACAGTAGACATAGTGATATTTTATAGTGAGTTAGGATTAGTTTGTAAAGTGAATTTTATTGTCTATTAGAAATAGCATAATATCAAAATTATATAGATACTATAAAATTCACATTTATCAATATATCTATAGTGAATCTAATACTCGACCTCATAAAAGTGTTTGTGATTTTATTTATTATATATTCCTTAATTGTACATCTATTTAAAAAATAGTACAAAGTACATATTTCAAAGTACATATTTTAGTGGTTAGCACTTCAGCGCTTGGGTCATGAGTTCAATTTCCGTCCATGGCCTTATATGTGGGGAGTTTGTATGTGCTCCCTGTGTTTGCGTGGGTTTCCTCCGGGTGGTCTGGTTTCCTCCCACATTTCAAAAAACATACTGGTAGGTTAATTGGCTGCTATCAACATTGACACTAGTCTCCCCCTGTCTGTGTGTGTGTGTGTGTGTGTGTGTGTGTGTACATTAGGGAATTTAGACTATAAGCCCCAATGGGGCAGGGACTGATGTGAATGAGTTCTCTGTACAGCGGTGCGGAATCAGTGGCGCCAGTGCCATAACTAGACATTTTAGTGCCCTGGGCGAGACAGGGTACCGGCGCCCCCCATCTAAGTGGGAGTGGCATTTCACAAGTGGGTGTGACCAACCTAATGTGTGGGTGTGGCTACCACTTTACTGAAAGAAAAAATAAATAAATAAATTATATATATATATATATATATATATATATATATATATATACACATATATATACATACATACACACACACAGTGGTGGGATTCCAATAAATTAACAACCGGCTCTCTGCCCTAATGACCATTTAAAGTATGCAAAAAATATATAGCAATAGGTATTCTAATATTTTATGCACTTAATACTCAAATAAAAACAGCAAAACTGTCTGTGTCTGTGTGTTAAGGAATTTAGAGTGTAAGCCCCAATGGGGCAGGGAGTGATGTAAAAAGAGTTCTCTGTACAGCAGTGCAGAAGAAATTCATAAGTTTAGTTGTTTTATGTAGAGGACAAAGTATATATTTATTTTACATAAACTGTACTGGGCATGAATTTAAGGGGGATTCACACATACTTAATTTGAGGTGTGATACTAAATTGTCTGTCTTATTCATTTATTCATATAATGCCTCAATGTAACTCAAATACTGCAGTATGTGTAGGTTGAAGTTACTTTAATATATTGTGACAAAAATTGTCATGTGTTATCCTTGTCTCTGGAGGCAGATGTAGTTGAAATCCTTTAAATATTATGAATTTACTCTGCAATGTTAGAAGGGAGGTGCTTCACTTTGTGGGCCAGCAGAGTGTGACTGAGAGGCTTGCAGACTTGCTCTGCAGAAATGCACTGTGGTGATTGGTGAATTATTACAGAGGGGCAGGGATATTGATGTCATGGCAGCTTATCTGATACAATTTTAGCTTTTTTTTCACAAGAATATAAGGTACCTTAAGGAGAGTGTTCTAAAAATGTATGATGTAGGTTTAGCTGTCTGTTATGTAATGGGGAGGAAATATACTCTATTAAACTCTACTTTTTAGCAGAAATGCAGTGGAATATCACTGAACCAAAAGATATTTAACCGTCATTGTTTTATATTTGAAAATTTTTACTTTATCTTGAAGTTTGTGCTCATTACACAGGTACAAAAATGAGAATGAGAGAAAGAGAATGAAAGAAAGAGAATGAGAATGAGAGAAAGATCATTTGGAATGCAAACTTGCGTTCCAAATGCCAACCTTCCTGTCAGTGGAACGCACATGCGTTCCACTTAAGGGCAGAAGCACCTCTTGTAAGTTAATGTTAATCTCTCTCTCTCTCTCTCTCTTCAGCCCTTAAGAGGTCATGGACCTGCCAAATTTAGAGAAGTCATTGATGTGAGCATAGTGGTACAAAAGATACTAACTACAGATACATCTAGTCTAGTCTACTTTTGTGTATGTGTTTTATTTATCTGTTTATTAATATAGTTTACATTTAATACTTTTGACATACATCTGCTGTTCGTAATAAATATCTATATTAAAGATTATATCCATCCACAAATGAACTTCTTAGTCATCAGCCAACGGCCCCCTAACTAGCAGAAATGTGATCTACCCAAATGAGTGGACCCCACAGTTTGAGAGTACTCACTTCTGCTGGCGCTGTACTGGATATTTCCCTTGTCTTGATAATGCAGGAAATTTAAAAAACATAATAAACCTATTTTTTAGATAGAAGCATGATCTTAAGTGGCACTGTAATTTATTTTTGTTTAAACCTTTCTTAATATCTTTTGTGCAATATTTATTGGCTTGAGGGGTTCCAAGAAAATGTGCACCAACACCTCCAACTCACCAGTGGATATGATGAATAAACATATCTTGGAACTAAACATTTACAATAACCCACATAGTGCAGCATTTTATATCTGATTTTATTAATTATGAAAAAATGCTGTAATCTCCTTCTCTGTGATACTCCAGCCACTGGTCCTCGGTACAAATACAACGCCTGCGCCCCCACACACACACATAATATAAATATAATTTGACTTACCCTTTCCATCGCGATGCGCTGTGCTCTGCTCTGCTCTGCCCCAGCAGTTCTCCTTGCTGAATATGACGTCGGGCGTGATGACGTCACGCCCGACATTCAGTGGGAGAGAGGAGATTGCCGGGAGCCGCCGGGAGATCAGGAGACCTTTTTTTTTTTTTATTACCAATTTTTCTTTATTAGCAAATTTTTTTTTTACTATGCCGGCGGTCTGGGGAAGGTAGCGGGCGGCTGCTGCGCCCTCTTGGGCTTGCGCCCGGGGCGAAGGCACCGCCCGCACCACCCTAGTTACGGCTCTGAGTGGCGCTATATAAATAAATGGTGATGATGATGGTCATTACATCCACGTCTATACATACCCAGACTAAGAAGACTTGGTAGAGGCACTGCAGATGTAAGTGATACACACACAACAATTATTCCATGTACACCTCTTAGCAGGAGTAAGGTTATGTTGCACATAACATCCATTTAAGAATTAATTCTTACTAAAAGTGATCATTAAAGAGGTTCTTCACCCTTAGATGGGTTGTACATACGTCCTTTTTACTAAATACTTTTTTGTTTCCAGCTTCCGTCTGTAAATATGATTGTAATAACACTAAATCCCAAAATTTAAATATCAGATATAAACCATGAAGGCAAAATCCATTGTTAAGTGTTACCCTGACTTGGTTAAAAAATAAAGTAATATCTTCCCACTGAGTTACAGAGAGTTGAGGCTTTTCTCAAAACTTTAGGTCACTGTTCTGATGGGATCTCATACAGGCCAAATAGCTGAGATCGCAGTCATCTGAGCCACTGTGACATCATTGACCCTTGTATATGAATCAACCAATCCACACAGTGCATTTCTGCACAGCAAGTTTGTAGAGTTGTTACTCCAACCGCGCCTGCTTAGTTAGAGAAGCACCTCCCTCCTAATACGGCAACCTGCCACAAACAGCATGATGGACATAATCTAGGACACCCATGCGCAACCTGATTCACTTCAGGGGCCAAATAGGACCTATAACCTCCAAAAGGGCCACACATTACCCTTAATCTCAGTAATAAGTTAAAATAATTAATTTAATCAAAGAAAAAGACACATCTCTTAATAGCATATAAACAGGCAAGTGTTACAAGCTATAACAAACAAAACTAACAATGAAAAAAAAAAAGAACTGGGGGCCACAGGTGAAGGCCTAGAGGGCCACCAGTTGCATCACTGCTCTAGAGAGAAGATTTGTGTCATATCCCAGTGCAACTCTGCCTGATTATATTTATGACTAAAAAGCACTTGTAACAAGTGGTAAACGCTGATATATTTGTGTAACCAATAATTCATAGTATCATTGAAACTTAAAGTGGTGCAATGTTTCAAAAGAGAAGCAAATAATAAGCAAAGAGGGAAATGTTATTGCTCAGCTGGAGAAGAACAAGAATTTCTAGTTCCAGCCAGGAAAAGTTATTGCCAGATATGTGATCTGCAATAACATCGCTAGCAGGAAATATCCAACGTGATGGTGTAAGGCCAAATTGCATAATATTAAGACATTCAAAACTTAAAACTGCAATTACAGCAGGTCAATGATAGCAATTCATGGTGGAACAGCTCAGAATTAGCAAGTGGAAATGTATGTGTTAGAACAGTGATGGGCAAACTTTTTCAGGTACGGGCCAAATAAAAAAGAAAAACTTTAGGCGGGCCAATATAATTTATTAAAAAAACTCAAATATTGAAATATAATATATAAATGTTTTGAATGGGACGGAAGGGTGTTATATAGCAGTGTTACCTCTATAAGTGCAGCGATCGTACAGACACAGCACTTATTTCAGCTGGTTGTTGCAGATCCGTCTTTCTGGTGAGCCACTAACTGAGAACACAGCAGCCAATCGAAATCTGCCTTAGTATATGGCCCAGCCCATCTCTTCTCACATGACTTTCAGCCATTAGGGGCAGGCAGGTGTTTGAGTGATTGACCTACGAAGTGTCCTTTTAGGAAGGAGGATGAAGTCTAATGGAGGAAATAGCTGGGAAGGCATAAAAATGAAGGTTCTGACACACAGGGCCGGCCCTAATAATTTTCTGCATATTTTAATTAAATTTTTTAAAATATTGGCAGGCGGGATAGAACCTCTAAGTGGGCCGGATCTGGCCCGCGGGCCGTAGTTTGCCCATCACTGTGTTAGAGTAAAGTCACATACATTCACCACTTAAGAATAGATGGAAAGGTGTTATAGCTGCATCCCTGTGTGTTTAAGCACAAATTAAGGGGCCTGCAACTGTAGTAAAATCTCACCAAGGCAGCTGAGTGACAATCAGCCACCTGTGCAATATTGGTCCAATGCAGTTAGGATCTCTGGGATCTGTGCATGCCTGACCCAACTAGCCGGTTTAGCTATACACTGTGGACCTGAAATCTCACTCAGTAAAATAAAATAAATCAATAAATAAATACATAGTTAAAATATAGTAAACATGTTTAAAAAAAAAAAATATTTAAAAACTATACTCAAATGAAATTTTTTTTTTTCTTTTCAACCAATAATGCATTTTTTCCATTCATCTTATCTGTTTTTGCCATCCTGAGATTCTTGTTAAATGTGATTTATCATCCTCTGGGTGCTCCGGTTTCCTCCCGCATTCCAAAAACATACTGGTAGGTTAATTGGCTGCTAACAAATTGACCCTAGTGTGTGTGTCTTTCTCTCTGTGTGTGTATTAGGAAGTGTAGACTGTAATCTCCAATGGGGCAGGGACTGATGTGAGTGAGTTCTCTGTACAGCGCTGCGGAATTAGTGGCGCTATATAAATAAATAAATGATGATGATGATCACCGGTGAAAACCTGCAAATGCTACCGTGGCCCAGTTTTCAGTGGTAATAGGGCTTTTCACATTTTCACATCTATACCGTTAAGCCTTGCATCCATACGACTGTTGTATCTCCTACATTTTCAGGAGATGACAATAAACTGTCAATCAATTACATAATGATCACCATCCAGATCGGTCTCCTTTGTGCTGTTCAGAGAGTTTACTTTTTTACCAAAACATGTATCTGTTCCTCACTCCCATTGATTACTGCACCAGACTTTTCTTTTTATGTTATCCAATTCAAGCACTCAATTCATAAATCTACTATATGTTGACATGAGAATAGGCAAAATATAAGTTGGTAATGATCTGAAATGAATAGCTGAAATGTTATGTTTTTTGCACTATCGTCCTTGAATTGCCAGTTTCCCAGAACTATCCAGGTTTGGTTTCCCTGACAGCCGTTTCTGATCAAAATCTAGATTTTAATCTTCATAAGGGACATGCCTATAAGTGTGGTACTAGATACAGTGGTTTAAAATGACTATTTAAAAAAATAAAATTAAAGCGTGCCTGTCGTCTATCCACAGGCATATCCAGAGTTATTATCATTGGCAGCACGGGTGGCTCAGTGATTAACACTTCTGCCTCACAGCACTGGGGTCATGAGTTCAATTCCCGACCATGGCCGTATCTGTGTGGAGTTTGTATGTTCTCCCCGTGTTTGCGTGGGTTTCCTCCGGGTGCTCCGGATTCCTCCCACACTCCAAAAAACATACTGGTAGGTTAAATGGCTGCTATCAAATTGACCCTAGTCTCTCTCTGTCTGTCTGAGTGTGTGTGTTAGGAAATTTAGAGTGTAAGCTCCGATGGGGTAAGGACTGATGTGAGTGAGTTATCTGTACAGCGCTGCGGAGTTAGTGGCGCTATATACATAAATGATGATGATGATTAGCAGTAAAACAAATGTTTAAGCTTCATTACTCTATTGCATGCTATTATATTAAGATGGCTTAAGATCAGACAGATACCCTTTCGGATGACATTAGCTTTATCTAATACATTGGTTCCATAATCCCAGCTAACAGCCATATTGGTCTCCCAATTAGACACTTGTATTCTTACATTCCTAGACCAGAGTGCATCTGAGTCTAAAGGACAACAGATGCATAATAAAATATGCTATAAATATATTACTGCTGATTGCATAGTTCATGCTCTACAATACAATATGAAAAACATGTGTTACATTTAGTTCCTCTTCCATAATCAGGGTTGAAAGGATGGTTTCAAAGATTAAAATCCATTTTATAAATTCCTAGGTATTACACCGTACTTCGGATGGGTTTCTTGTAGATATATTGTAAATAGGAGCCATATAGTCAAAGAAGGAGGAACGTAGCACTCACCACCACATCCACTAGTGTACTATTACAATATTGGTGATTATGTAGAGAGGAAGCCATTTAAAGGAGTGAGGAGCATTTATTAAATGTCGAAAAGACCTATTGCTCAGCCACCCGGTGAATTTTTTTTTTTGTGGTAAAATGGCGAGATTTTTTAACGACCAATATCAAGCAGCAATATAATATCTTCCGTTTTGCCGCAGATTGATTTGTAGGACCCTTAGTGAGGACCTTTTCTTTATTCTGTCAATCTGAATATAGCCTGATTATAATATGTGCTGAGCTTACCCACCTCATAGGCTAACAGAACCCTAAGGAGATACAGAAGATAAGGTGTAAGCTTAGAGTGCACCCAAATTAAACTCCCAGTGAAGCCAACCTTGTTGGCTGACCATGATTCATGAGAATGCAACCAACTAATACTCCATCTAATTTATTATTTGTTTTTCTTCAGCATAAAATGCACAAACCAAAGGCAAAGGGTCAACCAGGTACTAATACAGTGTCTCACATGTTATATCTCTCATCGTCACAATGATTGGGCTAAAGCACTTCTTTGGGCGGAATTAGCCTACAATAACGTTCCTCGTGCATCATCCGGTACTTCTCTGTTTTTCTGTATATATGGTCAATCCCTAAGGACTGTTCTTTTACTGATACCTTGGTCACAGAAGGTGTTGGTATCAAGGGGAACCACTGTATGTCTCAAAAACATCTGGAGAGAAGTGCAGACAGCTTTTTCTTATGATAATCAATCAACATTTTTTGGGGGCAAACACCATAGAGAGTGTCATTTTAAGGTTGGGGACAAAATGTGGCTGTCTACCACAAATATTAGACTCAAGCAGTCATCAGTCAAACTCGGAATCCTGAGAACTTTTAATTTTTATTTATTTAAGCTGGTACACCAAGACAAAGTTTTCAAAACTTGCTCTACAGTTAGACCATCTAATAGTAGCTGCCTAGCAGTGTCTATAATTGTTCAGATGCTGCACGTTCGGGCTCGTTCATTGGTTCCCCAGCAAATAAAAACTCCTTCTTATCAATCACATGTGTAGGTGATAGTTTGGGCTTAGTTAGTGTGCTTTCAATGTTCTGTTGGCATTGACCTGCAGTTGTGATCCGGACCATTATTTGACTTTGCTGTGTGTCTCCTGCTCCTGACCACTGCTTGTTTTCTGGATTCACTTTCGACATCTTCCTGCCCTGACATCAGCCTGATTATTGTTTTTTGTCCTGAATTCTGCCAGCCCTGACATCTGATTGTTTATATACTCCTCTCTTGATCTCCACCAATCCTGATTTTGGCCTATCTTGTTGATCTCGTCTACCATCTATTAACTCCTTCTATGTCTTGTCCACCCCTTTCAGCTATATTGTATTTAATAATCCCCTATTACCATAACTTAAGACCTGGGGGCAACGGAGTACTCTGGAATATATTGTGTTCCTTGGAAATGGGGCTGCTGTAGGCAAAGAGCTTGTGAAGAGGTATCACATCCAATATTACTTTAACAGATGGTTAGAAGAAGGGAGAACCACAATTCGAGTTAGGAAAGACCCAAGGTTCTGGTACACAGCATCAAGTTGGGAATACATTTGTAACACTATATAGTGACTAACACACAATAATCTGGAAACCAGGCACTCAGTTTGCTGGGTTTATATACAGTAGTGGTCTAGGCAGTGTTCTAGCTATGCCCGATCCAAATGATGACCCCCAACACCAGAGATATAAAAGTACTTTCACTGTGTTTACATACTGTTTAAATACAGACATCAGATCAGACAATGGCACTAAACAACGACTCCAAGAGCTCCCATCTCCAACCTACACACCAAGTGCTGGAATGTAAGTGAAACATATAATATCTAGGGGCCTGATTCATTAAGGATCTTAACTTGAGAAACTTCTTATTTAAGACTCCTGGACAAAACCATGTTACAATGCAAGAGGTGCAAATTAGTATTCTGTTTTGCACATAAGTTAAATACTGATTGTTTTTCATGTAGCACACAAATATCAACTTTAAATTTCAGTGTACAAATAAGCTATCAAGTATTTGTGTGCTATATGAAAAAACAGTCAGTATTTAACTTATGTGCAAAACAGAATATTAGTTTGCACCCCTTGCATTGTAACATGGTTTTCTCCAGGAGTCTTAAATAAGAAGTTTCTCAAGTTAACATCCCTAATGAATCAGGCCCTAGATGTTTAAAGTAATGGGCTTTAAGGGCAAACCTTAAATGACGTTAACTGCCAAGGTGTGTGACAGAAGCATTGTATATGCGTGCAATCTTTCCAGATATAAATATCCTTGTCCCTATGGTGTTATCTGTATTGTTGAGTATTTGGCTATCTATTCATACTGTATACATGTATAGTAGAATCTGTGTGCAAGTGGCTAAAAGTACGTTTTATGAACTGTGTACAAATTTGTAAATCTTACTTTCAGGTTGTCTGCTACATTGTGTATGGGATGTGATGTTCGACAGTTACATGATCAACATTTATATGGTCAACAACTTAATGTAGACAGGATTGGAAAGTCGACAACAATAACATCTACAATAGTATTAGGTCAACAATTCTAATGTAGACAGTATTATTAGGTTGAAAATTAAAATGTAGACAGTATTATTAGGGTGACAATAATATCTCTAACCTTATCCCTATCCCTATCCCTAATCCTATGCCTAACTTTAACCATATAATACTGACTACATTTGAATTATCAACCTAATAATACAGTCTTCATTTTACTTATCGACCTAGTAATACTGTCGACATTTGAATTGTCAACTTAATATTGTTGACTTTCTGAATGTCAACCAAATGAAGGTCTACCCGTCGACCGCATATCGTGTGTATGTGATTAGTATATAGTGATACATACAGTAGGTGTCGTAGCAGAAAAGGAATATTTTTTCTTGAGTAAACTGGAAATTGCATTTATGAGTGGTTATTTATGAGATTATTTATTAAATACTCATAAAGTATTTGCCTTGCTAATAGAACATCCTTTAACAGTGGAAACCTTTTTACAGTTTATGGAAAATTTAGAAAATTTGATATTTTACACCATTTTTTGTAGAACAGTACATTTTTCCAGAAAAAGGAAACACTCGCACAACATTATGGTGGATGGACAAGATAACAATCTTTTTATTTAAAACTAGAAATAATTTACATCTGTTTAAATATCAAAAAATATTGTACATCACAGCACATATTTAGGCAGTACTTAACTAATTACATCCAAAAATATATATTTTTTATGGCACTTTAAATTCCTTGCACCTGTAATAAGTAGCACTAATTGCATTGAAACGTGTTAATCTAAATTCTTCAAGTCACAAATGTGGAGATTTTTGCACTGAAGACAAGGTGAGATGAGACCTGTTTGAGAGCTTTCCTACTTCTCAAGTTATTAAACTGAGCCCAGAATTCTGACGTGTATATTACAGTGTATATGTTATTGCATATTAATGACGCTGTCTCAACTTTTCATTATGCAATAGGCCTAGTGGATATTTGAGTTTGTAAGTTAAGTGCAGAATATTGTCCTAGGAATTGCTCTCAATTGTAAACACTTACAGACTATTTCATAAACCCAAATCTTACATTTAATTTTCTGCAGCCAAATTAAGCATTAACCTACTTCTCACTATTGGAGAAATATTTATAAAAGTTCTTAAGTTGCCCACACAACCAGATTGATCCAGCTGGTTAATCCAACTACCAAGAGAATGGATCCCTGTCCAATTTGACTGTCCATGTGTATAGCAAAATTTCAAAGATCAGGTCGCCTGAAGCGGATATGAGAATTGGATAGGGCACCGGTACAGTTGATGTACGATAATAGTATACACGGTGAGGGCATCCTCTGACTGCATCTACCGCCAATCCCAGAGCCAGCAGTGTTTTTTGCACATACAAAATGTTGTTTGTGGGTAAGTATGTATTAAACATCTTAATTAACAGTCCAATCAACAGCATCTATGGACATCATTTATTATAATATAAATACCTCTAACTGATAATATAATAGTTTGCAATGGATAGTTTTAATGCCATTTAATTTTCATTGACTAAACTCCATGAATTTCCCATTCATGCCTACATATCCATAGGGTAAGAATTTGGTTTTGGAAAAAAGCCCACTCTAGTAAGAGAGCGATCACGGGTCGTTCCAGTCCCCAGGTAAGAAGCATTCTGTAGTACAGTATATCGTATATAACCATGCCGAATTACACCCAGAAACAGAAAAATTATGCTTTGGGTGACGTTATCCTTTTAAATTACGAGCACAGCAGTTAATATATTACTGTACAATGTTGTCATAATCATTATCAATTTGGTAAAGTTGTATGAAATAAACATTTATATGTAGAGTTCCCACTTGTAATGATCTACACCCAAAAATATGTTTTGATGAAGTGTAAGCAAATCATAAAAATTGTAAAATGTTCAAATTGAAATTTAAGATCATCTGGTTAGTATTTTATAGCTACAGCATTCAATTTAGCTATGAACAGCATGGTAGCAGAATGGTTTGTATTATTGCCTAAGAGGCACTGGGGACATGGGTTCAATTCTGACCAGAGCTCTATGATAGAAATTATGTTGGTCCCCTGCCATTTGACATCATTATAACTTCCAACCCCTTTACTCGTTCAGGAGCAAACTACTCAGTCTTCCAATCAAAGATTAATTAAAAAAGGGCCATACAGTAACTATTTGACAACTACATACAGTTTCAAAATAGCATTTTTGTAAAGCAAACTGTTAATTTTACAAAAGACTTTTGGTTAGAGATACTTTTCTAGAAGTTCTACAGGGGACCTTGTATTTGTTATATCTAAAGAAAGACCAGCTGATCTCTGGAAATGAGTAAAGCAGACTATTTAGATCATTGCACTCAGAATTCATACAAAACAATCTGAAAACTCATGCTGTGCTCCGCTTAGTTTTTCGTTACAAAAGTTTACTTAAGTAGCAAATTGTAAAATCTAAGACCCCATTATTCATACAATAAGTTGTACTTCATCTCCCAACTTATTTCTATAGTGAATTACGGTGCAAGTGGCAAATATACAAACTTAATGTACAACACAATCTCTAATTAAGTAAAGAGCAGAGGGTTGGCATGTTCAAGCTCCAACTTAACATAAATACATGTATAATACAGTTCATTAAAATACTGAGTTCTGATTGATTAATAGTCAAAGAAAATCTGGCTTATTTAATTAAAGATGTTTAATGCATTTGGGTATCTGTAATTACTTAATTTACTTTCTTTGTGACATGTTCTATGTGTCTAATCTAACCAGTAACTTATATTTAAAAACACTTTTAGCTAACAATTTGTGAACTTGGACTACTGCATGCTTAGATGGGATGAAAATTTGGGAGGGGCTTAGTATACTTGGTGGTCCAGGGTCAGAGACGATCACATGATGTTGACATCCAATCCCAGCTGGGTATTTTTATAGTGGTATCTATCTATCTTTCTATCATTATACCAATTATGTTTTTAGATTTTAATATTTATAGGCATTATGTTTACATGATAGCACTTGGGTAAAAAATTTAAAAGCATTATAGTTAAAGTATAGAATATTTCTTGTTCACGCAAGTGCACATACAAAAAAACTACATTTCTATAAAATTATGACACTTGTGCATTATGTGGCCAGTTTAGAACAGAGATAGTAATCTGTATATTACTATTGTTCCTATTATTGACATGTTGTTTTTCACCCCAAGGACTATACACAGGACACGCGGTCACCCCCTAAGGTTAGAGGAGAGGAAATTTCACAACCAGCAAAGGAAGGGGTTCTTTACAGTAAGGGCAGTCAAGATATGGAATTCACTGCCACGGAAGGTTGTGATGGCAGATTCAATAGACATGTTTAAGAAAGGGTTCGACTAATTTTTAGAGGAAAAGTGTATCCAGGGATACGACCGTTAATTAAAATGAAGGGTAGTAGTGGATATAGGGTAAAAATAGGACTGCAATATTGAGTATGGGGGGATTTTCACAATTGAAACAGATTGGCGGTAGCTTACTCTGGATCAATTTCAAATATAAGTGCAGGATCGCAGGAGATCCAAACTAGGTTGAACTTGATGGACTGGTGTCTTTTTTCAACCTCATCAACTATGTTACTATGTTACTATGTTTCTGCAATAGACTGTTACTGGCATTCCGCCTTCCATAGTCTCATGCTCTCCCTTGTCTATATCAAGTTCCTATATCTGCCACCAGTGGTCGATGTGGAAATTTAGTAGTGGCGGTATGAAAAATATAATGGGAATGTAAGTCAATGGAATGTGATAGTTTTGCAATGACGGTAGTAGGAGAAGTGGCGGTATGGCTTACGACAGTTTACGCCCCCACTTCCACCCATGTCTGCCACTATTATTGGCATTTGATTTTTCATCTTATGTTTTAGAATTTTGCATAATTAACTAAATAAGGTAACACGGTGCACATATGTCCTCCTAGGTTCACACTTGAACCGCACAAAAGAAACTTTAGTAAATAAGTTTCCATATTTACAGCTACTATGATCGTTTTCTTTAAAACCTAAATGGAAACAGGGAGATGGAAGGGGTCATCTAGCTTTTCCTCAATGCATCCTCATATTGGGATCTTTTAATATAAATATAAAAAACCAAATAGGAAAATTCCCATATCTGATTTTGGATTTGAATGCTTCCATAAGTGCAGCTCTACATAAGATAATTACCTTGCCCCAAAGATATGTTGCAATCAATGCATCAAGTGTTTAGTCATTGTACCGTCTGTAAACATTAGTTCAAGCTTTTAATCTGACTTGCTAGAAGGTAAATCCAATCTGTCAATTTAATGTAAATTCATAGAATAGATATTTTTTTTAACTTTTCCTTTAATATTTTTAAATGTACTACTAAGTTATTTTTTATGTAATTTAAATAGTATTTAAATAAACTGGAGTCAGATTGAAATTATTAGAGCTCTTGGACAGGCACTAGTGGCTTCCTTATTTGGAGCGGTAAGCAAGCTATATTGGTGAGCTTTAAAACAAAATCTGATTCCCCCCTATGAATAGATGGAACAATTAATGAAGTGTGTGTGTGAGGGGGAGAGGGGGGGAGAGGGGGGGAGTGCTTATATGATTGGTGTGTTCTCTTGTCGTACAGGAACCTGTAGGCATTATTAATAGCTGAAAAAAACATACTTAAAGGTACCGGAATGAGAAAAGAGCAGATTATCTAGTATTCTTCCTTTGTGCACAGAAACCAGATAGTTTTAGGAGTGATCAACGCTCAGTCATTGACCTGCAATGGTTAATGTCCGTAAACACACTTTGTGTTTACTATCAGTTCAGTTCCTCGATCTTCCATGCTGTTAATTTTTGTTTGAACGTTTTATATCACTATATAATGTTTCCACTGGTTCTGGGTTTGTCGACTTGGCAGAGGGTGCATTTGTTTTTTTGTTAAAGTTGATTTGGGCATACTTGACCTCATCCTGAAAACGGATAAAAAAAAAAAAAGTGTCAGAAAGGTAACAGATATATGTTACCATTAAACATGCTTTCATCATAACAATTAAGTTTGCCTTATCGGTTTTAGCAGTGTTCCAAGCCATGAATTTGTAATAAACGTGTTCTAACAACTCCTACTCTACTTAATTTGTAAGACATTTTTTATAACTGCATTTTGTATATGGTAATAGAGAGATATTTACAATTTCATCTGGGACGTTGTTTGCGAATGAAGCTTCTGCTGTTCCTGGAATACAACAAAAAAATAGTACTAAGTTAATCTCTGTGTACAACAATACAAATATTAAATTAATAAGTTTGTGAGTCCTGATGACTACAGTTGATTAGTTGTCCAGGGGATTACGGGTAGACACATGCAAATAACAATCTTTTACCTTTGTTTTTACATTATTTCGGTGCATAAGGTGACAATTTCTATGTCTGTCATGTGTCTACTGGATTGGTGTGGAAATGTACTGAACTAAGGGCTAGCCTGTGATTTTCTGAAAATGTTGCATTCCAATAGTCCGGTATCCGCACGGATGTTTATATGTAAGGCCAAACTTTAACTGTTTGATGACGTAATACAAACAGTACATTAATTCATATCTGGTGCTTACAGGAGTGTACAACAATTGGATATACTATATTGTATGTATATAGAATCTACAGTGGTCATGCTATAGTGTTTTAAGTTATTGTA